>NW_020172727.1:1122147-1126034 GCF_003031525.2 Neophocaena asiaeorientalis asiaeorientalis
AATGTGATGGAAGAGGAGACCTGAAAAGCTCTTGCTCACTGGGGCTTATCCACTCTTGAGGCTCTTGGGACTCTGCCACGGCTGCCATGTGAGGAAGCCTAGGCTAGGCCCCTGGGTGATCAGAGACCTGTGACCGGGGGCTTCTCTTGCCCCATCTGACAGCCAGCTGACTTCCAGAAGCAGGGACGTCTAGCAGAGCAGCAGTTAATTGACATGGCTCAGCTAAGCATGCGGAAGACCAGCAAAGAAAGGCCCGGCTCAAATGCCAACCCATAGAATTGTGAGTGAAATTGATGGTTGTGGTTTTTAAGTACTTAAGTTTGGGGGTGTGTTATGCAGCAAACGCTGTATAGAAACACAGATGAATAAGACATTCAGAAACACAGATGAATAAGACATTGTTTTTGCCTTCAGGGTTCCATAGTCTAGTAAACCACTGATTTCTTCTGAGAGAGCCTGCTTGTGTAATTGGACTCTTAGAGCCACGGTAGATGGTAATACCAGTCACTCACATTCTTTCCCCCTGGAATACTAGTCAAAAGCATGAACTCCGACCCCCAAGTGCTGGGGTTCAAATCCCAGTTCCATTGTTTACTAGTTGTGTGACCCTGTGTAGATTGCTTCACCTTTGTGCCTCTGTTTCCTCATCTGTGAAATGGAGTGAAATAACAACACCTACCTCACAGAGTTGTCAAGAGGGTAATATATACAAAGTTCTTCTAATAGGGACTCCTACTAAGTAAGTGTTTTGAAAGTATTAGCTACATATGGTGGTCCAAAATAGAATCAGAATTAAAGTTTTTTCTTTTTTTAAAAACAATACTTTTCCCTAAATGTAATAGCAATATCTGTTCTTTGTGGAAAATAGGAAAAAAATACAGGAAAAGTATAAACATGAGAAGAAATGTCATCCCTTAGATTTTGTGCTGACCTAGCAATAACACACTTTATTTTAAATCAAGCTACTGTGATCAGTTGTTGGAGAAAGATCGTTTGAGACACTTGGAAGCCCTTTATACAGACTTTACTCCGTGTACATTTCTCCAGTTGGGTTGAAGGGGATCAAGTGGTTCTTTGTTCTACAGAAACTGCGGGATAATTTGCAGGTCCCAATGGACTAATGACCCATTAGGGCAAAGTGCAAAAGAAAACCAGCAAGGAAGGCAGTGATTAGCAACTCTGGACACGTGGAGCATTGTAAACTAAAGAGCACATTCTCATACGCTGCCTCTCTTGATGTGCAGGGTTACTCGGTAAGTTGAAACGGGCAGTTGTTATTAAACCCGCTTTTGCAGAAGCAGAAGCCACACCTTAGAACGGTTCAGCGGCTCCCTTGGGTCACATGGGTAGCGATGAGTGGGGCTGGGCTTGTGCTCAGGGCCATTGATCTGAAATCCAGTGCTCTCCTCGCTTGCCTGTAATATCTCACACGATCCAGAAACAGTGCCTGCTGCCTGGGGAAGACTTGGGGCCAACACTCCTTTCAAGGGTTTTCAGTGAAATTAGGATGACCTCATTAGGACAAGAAAGCTAAGAATCAGAACATAGTATGGTTTCTAAGACACTCTGAAGCCTGCAGGGCTACTGCTAACCAAACTGTGGGCCAACGAATTCAAGTTGGTGAGACTGGACGGTGTTCTCCAAATTCTGTTCCTGACAGGCTTTTAAGTCCATGTAAATGCACTGGGTATTTTGAGTGCAGGTAGGGGTAGGGGGAGTCCAGATGGGGTGAAGTGCAAATCCAAGGGCAAGAATCACAGCTAAGCACACTGTGGGAATGCTTTGTTGTGTTTCTACCAGCAACACTCCTGAGTTCGAGAGAGCCAAAGCCACACCTGTCAAAATAAGTAAACATCCAGTTTTAACCAGGACCCAACTCTTAGGCTTAATTTTGCAGTAGTACAAGGAATTATGAAGTTAAAAGGCAACACGTTTATCCAATAAGCAGCAATTAAGTTGCTTTAGGTGCCCGGTGTGGTGTTAGGCATGGGTGGTAAAAGCTTGGTTAAGGCAGCGCCCGCAGGGACTTCGGAGTCTGAGGAGAGAAAGACATTTAGAGAAAAAAGTGCACTGAAGCATGGAGGCCTTTAACAGGAGTAGGTACAGAGTACAGTGGGCTGTGACAGAGAAAAGAGGTGTTTGGTTTGGGGGTTTGGGAGGGGATAGGAAGATCTTCACAGAGGGGTTATCTTTGAGCTAAGTTTTTGTTTCCTTTTCCGATTTTATTGAGAAATTGACATACAGACACCACTTCATAAGTTTAAAAGCATACAGTGTGGTGGTTTGATTTACATATGTTGTGAAATTTTTTTTTAATAACTTGATTGGGGTTTATCTACCATACTATAAAAGCCTCTTGTTTTAAGTGTATAATTCAATGAAAGTCAGTTTACAGAGTTGTGCAGTTATCACCACAACCCAGTTTTAGAATGGCTCCATCACCCAAAAAGATCTCTAGTGTCCATTGGCAACTCAACTTTCCGAAGTTTTGCAAAATCAGTAGGTGCCCAGCTGTCAGGAAGGGGGAAGGAGGTTCAGGGAGGGGGAAGGAGTTTCAGGAAGGAAGGGCACAGAGGCATGGATGGACATGGTATATTTGGGGAAATGCCAGCAGTTCAATAAGACTGGAGCCCAGGGTTTGTGGGGATGGGCTTAGGGGGGGCAGTTTGGGGAGGGCAGTGGGGCAAGTTTCTGGAAGTGAGTTTGGAGTGGCACGCAGGGACCAGACCATGGAAAGCCTTGCATTTCCTGCTAAAGAACTAGGAGGCTTTCTTTATTAAATAATTTTTTTAATTTTATTTTTTAACAGAAGTATTCACATTTTTAAATTGAGATATAATCTGTATACAACATGCACTGATTTTAAGTCTACAGTTTGATGAATTTTGACAAATGTACACCTGTACAACTGCCATTCCGGTTAGCATATAGGACATTTCCATCACCTATGACAGTTCCCTTGTACCCCTCCCCACTCAATGCCTGCCCCCCACTGCCCCAGGAAACCACTGTTCAGATTTCTAGTTTTAGCTGTTCTAGAACTTTATAAATGGAATCAAATAGTATGTACTCAGTGGTTGCCGGCTTCTTTCATAATGTTCATCCATGTTGTTGAGTGTGTTTTATTGCTGAGTAGGATTTTAAAAAACTTTTAAGTGTCTGTGATTTTTTTGCAATTGCCCAAGCAGTTTATCCACAATATACTCAAGAGCTGTCTGAGGCCCTGCGTGGAACTTAACCATCTGGTGGGAGGAGGCTGGGAATATAAAAGGTATGAAACATTTACAGCACGATGTAAACATTCAAGTTGTTTTTCGTTTTGCTGCAAAAAGCTTTATTGTTTCCACTTGGTCCAAGGCTTGGGAGAGGGCTCCAGAGTAGTTAATAAGCTGCCTAGTGGCTGCAGAGCGGGGCTTCAGGCAGACACCCTGACGCCAGAGGGTCTCCTCAAAACCGCTGGCCTCTGGACGCTCCTGCTCGTGCTGGAGGGCGAGCCTTTCGACGAGGGACTCTCCCAGCCCCGCCTGGGGACCAGCCGGCCTGAGGAGGTTGGTCAGGTGGTTGCCATCTTCTGGATGAGTTTCACCTGCTCATCTAGGAAGCGGCTCTCCAGGAAGTCACAGAGGTGGAGGTCTGTGCGGGCACAAACCAGGGCATGCGGATCCAAAAGGGCCTGGTTCAGGTTCTTCTCCATGAGAATGGCGGCTTCCATAGCGTCCTGGGTTTTATTCCACTCCTTTTGGGACGGCTTCTGCGCGTCCTAGAAGAGGGCACGACTGGAGGGCTGGTTTTGCATCTTCAAGAGATGCTGGGGGCTCTCGTGCTTCTCCTTGGCTAATTTGTTACCGACCTGGGTTCTTGGACTTTTTTTTTTTTTTTTTTTTTTT
>NW_020172727.1:1126256-1127841 GCF_003031525.2 Neophocaena asiaeorientalis asiaeorientalis
TTGCGGAGCACAGGCTCCGGACGCGCAGGCTCAGCGGCCATGGCTCACCCAACACCCTGCTTTTGCTCCCAGCTCTTCAGAAGTGGCAGTTGGGTTTTGGTCGTATTATATCTTATTGTTCATAACTTGTCCCAACTGCACACGCACGTGGTTATTTTTAGTTCCTTGTAGTTTCTTTGTATTTTGTTGCTCGAGGAGACGTTTGTCCAGGTGCCAGTATTGCAGCAAAGGATCCCAGAGCCCGGGTCCCAGCCTGTCTCAAATTCGCAGAAAAAGTGGCCCAGGCCTACCAGAACCACATCACTGCGGTGGAAATAGGAGCCCAGAGAGGTGGGTGCAGGAGGCCCATAGATGCATGTTGACCAGGCGGTTGATGGTGGCCTCCACCTGGATGGAATCATTCTGATCAATTTGGGAGCTCATGGTTGATGGATAATAAGGAGCTGAGCTCAGAAAATGGTGTTGGCTGGTCCGGAGGCCAAGGATAGCTGAGTGATCGGGTCTGAAGGTTACGACTGGAAAACAAGGTTAGGGGGTGGTCGGGGTCTGGAGGAAGGGCTGTGTCTGGGTCTGTTCTGTCCAAACACTGTGGAAGCAAGAGACAGATCCACGGGACCGCCGAGCGCACTGCCTCAACATTTTTTTTTTTTTTTGCGGTACGCGGGCCTCTCACCGCTGCGGCCTCTCCCGCTGCGTAGCACAAGCTCCGGACACGCAGGCTCAGCGGCCATGGCTCACGGGCCCAGCCGCTCCGCAGCATGTGGGATCTTCCCGGACCGGGGCACGAACCCGCGTCCCCTGCATCGGCAGGCGGACTTTCAACCACTGTGCCACCAGGGAAGCCCCCTCAACTTTATTTTTTAATTCTTGTGAATATTTCATTTTTCTTAAAAATAACTTAATTGAGATACGTGTTTTATGCCATAAAATTCACTAAAGTGTACAATTCAGTAATTTGTAGTAATTTTATACAGTTGTATTACCATCACCATGACCCAATTTTAGAACATTTCCATTATTCCCAAAAGGTCCCTATGCCCATTTGCAGCCATCCTCCATCCACATGCCCCACCCTAGGCAACCACTTATTTACCTTCTCTCTCCATAGATTTTCCTTTTCTAGACATGTCATAAAAATGGAATTATACATTATGTGTCCTTCTGTATCTGGCTTTTTTTCACTTAGCATGATGTTTTTGAGGTTCATCCATGTTTTAGCATGGATCAGTACTTTGTTCTTTTTATTGCTGAATGGTATTGCATTGTATGGCTAGACCACATTTTATCCTTTCACCAGTTGATGGACATTTGGGTTGCTTCTGTAAATCTTGTGTGGACATCTGCCTGTGTAGACATATGTCTTCATTCATTTCTCTTGGGTAGATACCTAGAAGTGGAATTGTGTGGTCTTACGGTGACTATGTTCAACATTTTAAGAAGCTGTCAGACTGTTTTCCATTGTAAAATGGTGAACAATTTTACAATCCTACCGGCAATATATGAGAGTTCCAGGTTCTTCACATTCTCATCTGTGCTTGTTATTGTCTTTTTTTTTTTTTGGAGTATAATTGCTTTACAATGTTGT
>NW_020172728.1:0-1062 GCF_003031525.2 Neophocaena asiaeorientalis asiaeorientalis
AAATTATACACCAAGAAATAACAAGCCTGTACTGGCAGGAGGAGGGCAGTATCCCTGGAATTGGATTTTGAGGGTGCTGGATCAAGTGGACAGGAATATAAGAGAGTATAAGCAAGTTTTACTGAGCGGAGGCGCTTTCTCATGCCATGGGATTTAACACACGGGCAAGGACTTCTGGAGATGGAGGAAATTCACTGCCAGACTGGCCCTTTGAAACTTTGAGAAAGTGATGGCCCATAAGCAGAGAAGTGGAAATGCCTGCCTTGGATTGGCAGATGGCAGAGGAAGGAACAAAAAGGTTGAGTGATGCAGACATGCTAGAACGGACAGAAAAGGTGAGGCCAGTCACATGGCCTCATGGTTATGTCCCACTGTAGGGCTGAGAGGACACATCACTCACCAAAGCCATCAGGAGTGTTCTGGTGAGAGGGGCCCCAGCATCACTAGAAGTTTGCTGGTTGCTCCCCTCTGGAGGCCAATGCCAATGATGGAAGGAAAGCGGTCCCGACCTGGGCTCATTACCACCCATGGGAGCCAACGAATTCTGATATAATAGAGGGCAGAGGGCAGCTCTTAACCAAGAGATGCCAGCAGACCACATTTCCAGTAACGACCAGCAAGGTCAGAGGGGCAGTCAAGAGTGCCTGCTTGACCGGCAGAAAGCTGAGAAGATGGCTCAGACAGCATGGCTCCCTAGGGGCAACTACAGCCAGCAAAAGGCAAGAATGCAAGAGAAGGAGGGCCATCATCCCGCTACAAAGACACAGTCTCCTGCTCAGTTCCTGGTCCTGAGCCAGTTCACAGACTGGCCCCACTGAAGAGATGGATGAGTCTTTAGGAGGAAGGATCCAGAAACAAGGCAGTGGGTTATGACCGTCCCTAAAGAGAATGACTGCCATTTCTCAGGTGACTGTACCCCGAGGCTAGAAAAAGACCCAGACACTTCTACTACTACTGGACACAGGATCTGAGCTGACATTGATCCAGGAGGCCCAAAGTGTCGTGATGGGGCCTCATTAGAATGGGGCTTATGAGGCCCTGACATTAAAAGGAGTTGGGAAT
>NW_020172728.1:1328-1469 GCF_003031525.2 Neophocaena asiaeorientalis asiaeorientalis
CAGTTCCTGGTCCTGAGCCAGTTCACAGACTGGCCCCACTGAAGAGGTGGATGAGTCCTGAGGAGGAACCACCCAGAAACAAGGCAGTGGGTTATGAATATCCCTAAAGAGAATGACTGCCATTTCTCAGGTGACTGTACC
>NW_020172729.1:0-139449 GCF_003031525.2 Neophocaena asiaeorientalis asiaeorientalis
CAAATGACAATGGAGACACGACGGCCCAAAATCTATGGGATACAGCAAAGCAGTTCTAAGACGGAGGTTTATAGCAATACAACCCCACCTTAAGAAACAGGTAACAACTCGAATAAACAACCTAACCTTGCACCTAAAGCAATTAGAGAAAGAAGAACAAAAATACCCCAAAGTTAGCAGAAGGAAAGAAATCAGATCAGAAATAAATAAGAAAGAAATGAAGGAAAGGAGAGCAAAGATCCATAAAAATAAAAGCTGGTTCTTTGAGAAGATAAACAAAATTGATAAACCATTAGCCAGACTCATTAGGAAAAAAAGGGAGAAGACTCAAATCAACAGAATTAGAAATGAAAAACGAGAAATAACAACTGACACTGCAGAAATACAAAAGATCATGAGAGATTACTACAAACAACTCTATGCCAATAAAATGGATAACCTGGAAGAAATGGACAAATTCGTAGAAAAGCACTACCTGCCAAGACTGAATCAGGAAGAAATAGAAAATATGAACAGACCAATCACAAACACGGAAATTGAATCTGTGATTAAAAATCTTCCAACCAACAAAAGCCCAGGACCAGATGGCTTCACAGGCAAATTCTAGCAAACATTTAGAGAAGAGCTTACTCCTATGCTTCTCAAACTCTTCCTAAATATAGCAGAGAGAGGAACACTCCCAAACTCATTCTACGAGGTCACCATAACCCTGATACCAAAACCAGACAAGGATGTCACAAAGAAAGAAAACTACAGGTCGATATCACTGATGAACATAGATGCAAAAATCCTCAACAAAATACTAGCAAACAGAATCCAACAGCACATTAAAAGGATCATACACCATGATCAAGTGGGCTTTATTCCAGGAATGCAAGGATTCTTCAATATATGCAAATCAATCAACGTGACACACCATATTAACACACTGAAGGAGAAAAAACTATATGATCATCTCAATAGATGCAGAGAAAGCTTTCAACAAAATCAACACCGATTTATGATAAAAACCCTGCAGAAAGTAGGCACAGAGGGAACTTTCCTCAACATAATAAAGGCCATATATGACAAACCCACAGCCAACATCGTCCTCAATGGTGAAAAACTGAAAGCATTTCCACTAAGATCAGGAACAAGACAAGGTTACCCACTCTCACCACCTTATGCAATATAGTTTTGGAAATTTTAGCTACAGCAATCAGAGAAGAAAAGGAAATGAAAGGAATCCAAATCAGAAAAGAAGAAGTAAAGCTGTCACTGTTTGCAAATGACATGATACTATGCATAGAGTCTGCTAAAGATGCTACCAGAAAACTACTATAGCTAATCAATGAATTTCATAAAGTAGCAGGATACAAAATCAATGCACAGAAATCTCTGGCATTCCTATACACTAATGATTAAAAATCTGAAAGTGAAATCAAGAAAACACTCCCATTTACCATTGCAACAAAAAGAATAAAATATCTAGGAATAAACCTACCTAAGGAGACAGAAGACCTGTATGCAGAAAATTATAAGACACTGATGAAAGAAATTAAAGATGATACAAATAGATGGAGAGATATACCATGTTCTTGGATGGGAAGAATCAATATTGTGAAAATGACTCTACTACCCAAAGCAATCTACAGATTCAATGCAATCCCTATCAAACTACCACTGGCATTTTTCACAGAAGTAGAACAAAAAATATCACAATTTGTATGGAAACACAAAAGACCCCAAATAGCCAAAGCAATTTTGAGAACGAAAAATGGAGCTGGAGGAATCAGGCTCCCTGACTTCAGACTATACTACAAATCTGCAGTAATCAAGACAGTATGGTACTGGCACAAAAAACAGAAAGATAGATCAATGGAACAGGATAGAAAGCCCAGAGGTAAACCCACACACATATGGTCACCTTATCTTTGATAAAGGAGGCAGGAATATACAGTGGAGAAAGCATAGCCTCTTTAATAAATGGTGCTGGGAAAGCTGGACAGGTACATGTAAAAGTATGAGATTAGATCAGTTCCTAACACCATACACAAAATTAAGCTCAAAATGGATTAAAGACCTAAATGTAAGGCCAGAAACTATCAAACTCTTAGAGGAAATCATCGGTAGAACACTCTATGACATAAATCACAGCAAAATCCTTTCTGGCCCACCTCCTAGAGAAATGGAAATAAAAACAAAAATAAACAAATGGGACCTAATGAAACTTCAAAGCTTTTGCTCAGCAAAGGAAACCATAAACAAGACCAAGAGACAGCCCTCAGAATGGGAGAAAATATTTGCAAATGTAGCAACTGACAAAGGATTAATCTCCAAAATTTATAAGCAGCCCATGCAGCTTAATAACAAAAAACAAAAAACCCATTCCAAAAATGAGCAGAAGACCTAAATAGACATTTCTACAAAGAAGATATACAGATGGCCAACAAACATATGGAAGAATGCTTAACATCACTAATCATTAGAGAAATCCAAATCAAAACTACAAGAGATATCATCTCACACCAGTCAGAATGGTCATCATTTAAAAATCTAGAAACAATAAATACTGGAGAGTGCATGGAAAAAGGGACCCCTCTTGCACTGTTGGTGGGAATGTAAATTGATACAGCCACTGTGGAGAGCAGTATGGAGGTTCCTTAGAAAAGTACAAATAGAACTACCATATGACCCAGCAATCCCACTACTGGGCATATACCCTGAGAAAACCATAATTCAAAAAGAATCATGTACCAAAATATTCATTGCAGCTCTATTTACAATAGCCCAGAGATGGAAACAACCTAAGTGTCCATCATCTGATGAATGGATAAAGAAGATGTGGCACATATATGCAATGGAATATTACTCAGCCATAAAAAGAAACGAAATTGAGCTATTTGTAATGACGTGGATAGACCTAGAGTCTGTCATACAGAGTGAAGTAAGTCAGAAAGAGTGAGACAAATACCATATGCTAACACATATATATGGAATTTAAGAAAAAAAATGTCATGAAGAACCTGAGGATATGGGGAGGAGGAAGGGTGAGCTGTGACAAAGCGAGAGAGAGGCATGGATGTATATACACTACCAAAGGTAAGGTAGATAGATAGTGGGAAGCAGTTGCATAGCACAGGGTGATCAGCTCGGTGCTTTGTGATCGCCTGGAGGGGTGGGATAGGGAGGGTTGGAGGGAGAGAGAAGCAAGAGGGAAGAGATATGGGAACATATGTATATATATATAACTGATTCATTTTGTTGTAAAACAGAAACTAACACACCATTGTAAAGCAACTATACTCCAATAAAGATGTTATAAAAAAGAGTGAAAGGAATAAAGATGGTGGATGAGTAGGAGTAAGTGGAGTTCATCTCTTCCCACAAATGTATCAACAATACATCTATGAATGGGATAGTTCTCACAGAACACCAGCTGAACACTAGCAAAGGACCTCAGACACCTAAAAGGACAAGAAAGATCCCCACATAACTGGGTAGGACAAAAGAAAGAAAGGATAAGGAAGAGGAGAGGGAGTGGGACGGGACCTGTGCCCCTGGGTGGGGGAACTGAAAGAGAGGGGAGGTTCCCACATCTAGGGAAGCCCCCTTACTGGCAGGGATATCAGTTGGAACAGAAGGGGAGCTTCCAGGGTTACCAGAGGAAAGTGCAGCAACTGGTCTGTAGCAGGCAGAACAGAGTAAGACCTACAGAGATTGTTGGCATCACAGCCCTACTTGTCCCAGGCTATGTGTATCCACCACTGTGGACAGGGGCTGGGTGTTGGAACGTGGGGTTTGGAGAGCAAGCCCAGCATGAAGAAAGCTTTTGGCTGTGAGGAGACAGCCCAAGATGGTGGAAGTGAGGAAATCCACAACCGGAAATGCTTGTGGTGAAAACTTGGACCACCATAGAAATGAAGCACCATTGCTAAGTGACACACAAGGAGTGGGGCCACCATTGTAGCCTCTCTCCCCATGCTCCAGGCCCTGCCTCCCCAGACACTAACAAGGGCTCCCATGGTGTCTGGCTCTCTTGTGTCCAAGGCTGCTGGCAACCCCACATGCCCCATCCACACAGGGTCTCCTGCAACCCCAGAAGCCACCATCTCCTCCTCCAGGGTGGGCTCTCATTCGACCCTGGCTGCCACTACATCCATGCCCCCTCCTCAACAGGGCAGACTCATGTGCTTTGGGGAAGCTTTGGGAGCAAACCCCTGTGGTTGGTTGAAATGCAGAGGTGTGGTTGAAACCACAGCTGACCCCCAGGGGCCATGCAACTAATAAGAAAAGCTGAAATCTCTCCTTGCAGCTGTGCAAACCACAAACTGACACCTCCACAAGTGGCTTTGTAAACTTAACACCTACAGAACATATGACGGACAACAAGTGTTCCCTCAGCAAAGATGGGTCTAAATTTAGCAGATGTAGACTTTGTGGACACATACACATGAGGGTTGGGTCAGGCCAGAGACTGAGCTGCCCCCATAGCACCTACAGCGGGTCCTGATCCATGATTACTGAAATCCTGGGACCTGATTTCAGTGGACCTGCACTGGTGGCCTGGTGAAAACAATATCTGAGAAACACAAGGACCAATTGCCAGCATACCCATGGTTAAGGTGGGGCTGAGAGCAGTGCCAACAACAGTGTAATCTGAGAGCTAGCACAATGGGTGAAAGGTGACACAACAGAGCATACCCACAGGTAAATAGCTCCAGACGCGGAATACTCAGTGACTTCCCTCCCAGTGAGAGTACTCCAATCCCACCAACCTCACACCGTGGATCAGAAACACAGCTAAGAAACAGATCTGAGGGTCTCTACTCCAACAACTAAGGAGCAGACCCTACCTCTGACAGGACAGTGACCACCACAGAGCAAAGCGGAGGTGCTGCTCAATATCCAGTGTAGGCTCTTATCACCACAACTTCAGTCACACCTCGTATCAAAGGATAATGGTCAGCATACACTGAGGAAAGAGGTGGCAGACATCTGTAGTTAGAAAAACCTCACACACACAAAAAATTAAACCCATGAAGGCTACAAAGGGACGTTTCCACATAAAATAACCTTCCAAGATGGTCCGAGGGTCTAGCATGAGGAGGAAGAACCTCGAGAACATTTAGCCTTGAAGGCCAGTGGGACTTGAGTGCAGGAGTTCCACAGGGCTGGGGAAAACAGAGACTCCACTCTTGGAGGGTGCACACCAGGTCTCATGTGCACTGGGACCCAGCGCAAAGTGATACCTCCATATGAACCTGGGCTACACATACCTAGGGCTCTTGGAAGGCCTCCTGGGGAGGCAAAGGTTGACTATAGCTCACTGTGGAAGCAAGCACACCAGTAGCATAAGCCCCAGGGAATATTGATTGGAGCAAACTCCCCAGGAGGTCTACATTTTGGCACCAAGACCCAATCCCACCTAACAACCTGCAGCCTCCAGTGCTGGAAAGTCTCAGGCCAAACAACCAACAAGATAGGAACACAGTCCCACCCATCAGAAGACAAGCTGCCTAAAGTCATACTAAGCACACAGACATCCCAAAACACACCCCTTGGCATGGGTCTGCCTACCAGAGGGACAAGATCCAGCTCCACACACTAAAGGTCAGATACCAGTTCCTCCCACCAGGAAGCCTGCACAAGTCCCTGGACCAACATCACCCACCAGGGGGCAGACACCAGAAGTGAGAGGAAATATGAGCCTGCAGCCTGTGAAAAGGAGTACACAAACACAGAAATTTAGACAAAATGAGAAGACAGAGAAATATGTTGCAAATGAATGGACAAGATAAAAACCCACAGGAACAACTAAATGAAGAAGAGATAGGCAATCTACCTGAAAAAATAATTCAGAGAGGTGATAAAAATGATGGTCCAAAATCTCAGAAACAGAATGGGGGTACAGATCAAGAAGATACAAGAAACCTTTAATGAGGAGCTGGAAGATTTAAAGAACAAACACACAGAGATGAACAATACAATAACTGAAATGAAAAATACGCTAGAAGGAAACACTAGCAGAATAACTTAGCCAGAAGAAGGAATAAGTGAGCTGGAAGACAGAGTGGTGGAAATCACTGCCACAGAATATAATAAAGAAAAAAGAATGAAAATAAATGAGGACAGTCTCAAGTTATCTGAGACAACATTAAACGTGCCAACATTCACATTATAGGGGTCCTAGAAGGAGAAGAGAAAGACAAAGGGCCTGAGAAAGTATTTGAAGTTATAGCCAAAAGCTTTCCTAACGTGAGAAAGGAAACATTCACTCAAGTCTAGGAAGTACAGAGTCCCATACAGGATGAAGCCAAAGAGGAACATGCCAAGACACATATTACTCAAACTGACAAAAATTAAAGACAAGGAAAAATATTAAAAGCAACAAGGGAAAAGCAACAAATAGCATACAAGGGAACCCCTGTAAGGTTACCAGCTGATCTATTCAACAGAAACTCTACAGACCAGGAGGGAGTGGCACAATATAATAAAAGTGATGAAAGGAAAGACCCTACAAGCAAGAAAACTCTAATCAGCAAGGCTCTCATTCAGATTAGACAGATAAATCAAAAGTTTTACAGAAAAGCAAAAGCTAAGAGAATTCAGCATAACCAAACCAACTTTACAACAAATGCTAAAGGAACATCTCTAGGCAAGAAAGAGACCAACAACTTAAAACAACCCTGTATATATATAGACTGCTATATCAAAACCTCATGGGAACAGCAAACCCAAAAATTACAATACATAAAAACACAAAAAATAAAAAGCACCCAAACACAACACTAAAGATGGTAATCAAACCGCAAGAGAAGAGAACAAATGAGGAAGTGAAGAAAAAAGCCTACAAAAGAAAACCCCAAAACAATTAAGAAAATGGCAATAGGAACATATATATTGAGATCACCTTAAATGTAAATAAATTAAATGCTTCAACCCAAAGACATGGACTGGCTGAATGGATACAAAAACAAGACCCATATATGTGCTGTCTACAAGAGACCTACTTCATACCTATGGACACATACACACTGAAAGTAAGGAGAAAGAAAAACATATTTCATGCAAATGGAAATAAAAGAAACCTGGAGCAGCAATACTCATATCAGAAAATATAGACTTTAAAATAAAGACTGTTGGTCTTCCCTGGTGGCACAGTGGTTGAGAATCTGGCTGGCAATGCAGGGGACACAGGTTTGAGCCCTGGTCTGGGGAGATCTCACATTCCACAGAGTAACTAGGCCCGTGAGCCACAACTATTGAGCCTGCACATCTGGAGCCTGTGCTACGTAACAAGAGAGGCTGTGACAGTGAGAAGCCCGCGCACTGTGATGAAGAGTGACCCCTGCTTGCTGCAACTAGAGAAAGCCCTCACACAGAAACAAAGACCCAACACAGCCATAAATAAATAAATTTATTAAAAAAATAAAATAAGATAAAGACTGTTGTAAGAGACCAGGAAGGACACTACAAAATGATCAAGGGATCAATCCAAGAAGAAGATATAACAATTGTAAATATATATGCACCCTACATATAAGCAATTCAATATATAGGGCAAATGCTAACAACTATAAAAGGGGCAATCAATAGTAACACAATAATAGTGGGGGAGACTTTAACACCTCACTTACACCAATGGACATATCATCCAGACAGAAAATTAATAAGGAGACACAAACCTTAAATCACACATGAGACCAGATAGACTTAATTGATATCTATAGGACATTCCATCCAAAAGCAGCAGAATACACTTTCTTCTCAAGTGCACATGGAACATTCTACAGAATAGATCACATCTTGGGTCACAAATCAAGCCTCAGTAAATTTAAGAAAACTGAAATCGTATCAAGCCTCTTTTTGACCACAATGCT
Organism: Neophocaena asiaeorientalis asiaeorientalis; assembly: GCF_003031525.2. Classification (NCBI taxonomy): domain Eukaryota; kingdom Metazoa; phylum Chordata; class Mammalia; order Artiodactyla; family Phocoenidae; genus Neophocaena; species Neophocaena asiaeorientalis. Next base: position 7,863 of record NW_020172729.1, read on the forward strand.
ATGAGATTAGAAATCAACTACAGGAAACCAAAAAAAAATCTGTAAAAAACACAAACACATGGAGTCTAAGCAATATGTTACTAAACAACCAATGGATCAAAGAAAAAATCTAAAAATACCTAGAGAAAAATGCCAATGAAAGCACAATGATCCAAAACCTATGGGACATAGCAAAAACAAGAAAAATCTCAAATAAGCAAACTAACCTTAAAACTAAACCAACTAGACGAAGAAGAACAAACAAAACCTAAAGCTAGTGGAAGGAAAGAAACCTAAAGACCAGAGCAGAAATAAATGAAATAGAAACAAAGAAAACAATAGCAAAGATCAATGAAATTAGAAGCTGGTTCTTGAAAAGATAAACAAAATTGACAAACCTTTAGCCAGACTCAAGAAAAAATGGGAGAGGACTCAAATCAATAAAATTAGAAATGAAAAAGGAGAAGTTACAATGGACACCAAAGGATCACAGTAAATGTAACAAAATTAAAATCATATGAAGCATCTTTTCTGACCATAACACTCTGAGATTGGAAATCATTACAGGAAACCAAAAAAAAGACACCACAGACATACAAATGATCATTAGAGACTACTACAAGCAACAATAGAGCAATAAAATGGACAACTTAGAAGAAATGAGCAAATTCCTGGAAAGGTGCAACCTTCCAAGACTGAACCAGGAAGAAACATAAAATATAAACAGACCAATCACAAATACTAAAATTGAAATTGTGATATAAAAAACTCCCAAAAAACAAAACTCCAGGACCAGATGGCTTCACAGGTGAATTCTATCAAACACTTGGAGAGGAGGTAACACCTATCCTTCTCAAACTCTTCCAAAAACATTGCAAAGGAAGGGACACTCCCAAGCTCATTCAACAACACCACCAACACCCTGGTACCTAAACCAGACAAAGATGTCACAAAAAAAGAGTATTACAGGCCAATATCACTGATGAACATAAATGCGAAAATCCTGAACAAAATACCAGCAATCTCAATCTAACAACACACTAAAAGAATCATACCATGATGAAGTGGGATTTATCCCAGGGACAAAAGGATTTTTCAATATTCATAAATCAATCAATGTGATACACCATATTATCAAACTGAAGAATAAAAACCATCTGATTATCCCAATAAATGCAGAAAAAGCTTTTGACAGGATTCAACACCAATTATGATAAAAAACTCTCCAGAAAGTGGGCATAGAAGGAACCTACCTCAACATAATAAAGGCCACATGTGAAAAACCTACAGCAAACATCATTCCTCACAGTGGAAAACTGAAAACATATCCTCTAAGATCAGGAAGAAGACAAGGTTGTCCACTCCCATCACTTTTATTCAACATAGGTTTGGAAGTCCTAACCATAACAATCAGAGAAGGAAAATAAATAAAATGAATCCAGATTGGAAAATAGGTAAAACTGTCACTGTTTGCAGATTACATGATACCATATGCAGAAAGTCCTAAACATGTTACCAGAAAACTACTAGAGCTAATCATTGAATTTGGTAAAGTTGCAGAATACAAAATTAATACAAAAAATATCTTGCATTTCTATACCCAAAAAGAAAGATCAGGAAAGAAATTAAGGAAATAATCCCATTTACCATCGCACCAAACAGAATAAAATACCTAGAAATAAACCTACCTAAGGAGGCAAAAGACCTGTATTCTGAAAACTATAAGATACTGATGAAGGAAATAAAAGGTGACACAAACAGATGGAGCAGTATACCATGTTCTTGGATTGGAAGAATCAATATTGCCAAAGTTACTACGCTACCCAAAGTAATCTACAGATTCAATTCAATCTCTATCAAATTACCAATAGCACTTTACACAGAATTAGAACAAAATATTTTACAGTTTGCATGCAGACACAAAAGACCCTGAAGAGCTAAGGCTATCTTGAGAAAGAAAAATGGAGATAAGGGAACAAGGCTCCCTGACTTCAGATTATTCTACAAAGCTACAGTCATCAAAAGAGTACAGTACTTGCACAAACACAGAGATATAGATAAATGAAACAGGATAGAAAGTCCAGAGATAAGTCCATGCACCTATGGTCAATTAATCTACAACAAAGAGGCAAGAATATACAATGGAGAAAAGACAGTATCTTCAATAAGCAGTGTAGGGAAAAATGGACAGCTACATGTAAAAAAAATGAAATTAGAATTCCCCCTAACACCGTACACGATAATAAAGTAAAAATGGATTAAAGACCTAAATTTAAGACCGACCCTATGAAACTCTTAGAAGAAAACATAGGCAGAACACTGAAAATAAATTGCAGCAAGAAGTTTTTTGATCCACCTCCTAGAGTAATGAAAACAAAACCAAATATAAACAAATGGGACCTCATTAAACTTAAAAGCTTTTGCAAAGCAAAGGAAATCATAAGCGAAATTAAAAGACAACCCACAGAAAGGGAGAGAATATTTGCAATTGAAGCAACCAACATGGGATTAATCTCCAAAATATACAAACAGCACATGCAGCTCAACATCAGAAAAATAAAACAAACAACCCAATCAAAAAGTGGGTGGAAGATCTAAATAGACATTTCTCCAAAGAAGACATTCAGATGTCCATGAAGCACATGAAAAGATGCTCAACATCACTAATTATTAGAGAAATGCAAATCAAAACTACGATGAGGTATGACCTCACACTGGTCAGAATGGCCTTCATCAAATAATCTACAAACAATACATACTGGAGAGGGTGTGGAGAAAAGAGAACCCTCCTTACACTCTTGGTAGGAACGTAAATTTGTACAGCCACTATAGAGAACAGTATGGAGGTTCCTTAAAAAAGTAAAAATAGAGCTATTATATGATCCAGCAATCCTACTCCTGGGCATATATCTGGAGAAAACCATAATTCAAAAAGATACATGCACCCTAATGTCCACTGCAGCACTATTTACAATAGCCAGGTCATGGAAGCAACCTAAGTGTCCATTGACAGATGATTGGATAAAGAAGATATGGTATATATACACAATGGAATATGATTCAGCCATAAAATATAACAAAATAATTCAATTTGCAGGAACATGGATGGACCTAGAAATTGTCATACTGAGTAAAGTAAGTCAGACCGAGAAAGACAAATATCATATGATATCACTTATATGTGGAATCTTAAAAAACGGTACCAAGAAACTTATTTATAAAACACAAATACAGTCAGAGTTGTAGAAAACAAACTTATGGTTACCAAGGGGGGAAGGGGGGAGGCATAAATTGGGAAATTGGGATTGAAATATTCACAGTACTATATATAAAATAGAAAGCTAATAAAACTTACTGTATAGCACAGGAAACTCTACTCAGTACTCTTTTATGACCTATATGGGAAATGAATCTAAAAAAACAGTGGATATATGTATATGTATAACTGACTCACTTTGCTGTACAGCAGAAACGAATTCAACATTGTAAATCAACTATACTCCAATAAAATTAATTAAAAATTTAAAAAGTAAAGCTATAAAGAGAATCAAGGAGGATTCTCTAGATGTGTTTGCCAAACTCCATGAAGACTCTATTATACTACTATTTTTAGTAGCTCCCCCTATTACCTTGACTTTATATAGAATTCTATTATTTCTGTTTGGGAGCATTCCAGGTTGGTAGCCACCTCATCTTACTCAAGGTACTCAGCAGGATGTTACATGTCCTTCGTGGGAAAAATTTCATGCTATGGCGTCTTATGAGGTTGCCCTTGATCCTCAGCTCAATGCATTTTAGAAAATGTAACTGTTGAGTGTTGGTGGACAAGTAAAAGGTCTATCTACCATTTTCACGTGAGTTTAACTGTGAGTCAAGATAATTTTAGACATTCATTTATTTACTCATTCAAAAAATAAACGTTTCTCACCTATCCATGCTATTATTCAGCAAATATCCATGGTCCATTCATGAGAGACCGAAAGTTTTCAGTTAAGAGAGACAGATTAATAAGAAGTAACTAGCACAACGGAAAGTGTCTGGCTTTGGAGTCCTATGACCTGACTAATTTGATTCCTTGTTAGATCTGTAACCCTGATCAAGTTAATGCACGGATCTTAAAACATTTTTGTTAAAGTGTTCTTTAAAGGAATTTTGAAAGATTAAGTACCCAACTTGCATACTTCTAGGTTGACATCTAAAAACCTCATCTTTTTAAATTTTTAAATTTTAAAGTATATAATTCCCAGCTTACTTTAAGTAGTAATTATTTTAATAAAAATGTTACATTTTTATAACTATGTCCATTGGGATATAAAAGACAATAATTTGATACTCACTATTGTCCTTTTAAAAACTATATGCACAAGTTCTTTAATAGTGTAAAATGTGTCCTTGTTCCTATTCTTCCTGGAAATTGTATAGTCATTACATTTTTCCCATAGAAGTTCATCCTAATGTACTATATCTTTATATTTAAAAAATGATTCTATAATAATTTTACTTTTTTCATAGCAGTTGGTATCATCGAACATGTTATTAATACATGTACAAATATGTGTGCGTTTTTATTTTTTGTTTTCCTTTCCAATTCCCCACCTTATTCTAGATTTTAAGCCCCTAGAGAGCAGGGGTTCATTTTGTGTCCCAAGGACCTAAAATAGAGTCTGGCACATAATATAAAGCGGTGTCTGGCACATAATAAATAAATATTTTTGAATAGATGAATGAATGAATGAATGAATATTAGGAAGGGGGCCTAGGGAGTTCTAGTGGGAAGGAATGGGTTTCAGTTTAAATTCATAGGTGAGAGAATACTTCCCAAAGGAGGTCACATGTACATAATAATCTTAAAGATTAAAACCAAGTGTTTATTTGGGGGTAGAGAATTCCAGCAAAGGAAACAGCACCAGGAAAAGCAATTCCTTGCAAAGGATCATGGTTGGAAAAGTTTGGGAAACTCACAGAAAGCCAGCATGAATGAAACAGAATGACTAAATAGAAGACAGAATAAGAACAGAGAAAATAACCAGATCTTAGATGGATAAAGAATTAATATGATGATGGCGAGGACAATGAGATGAAGAAAGAGGTTTTGCAGAATGCTTAATCTAGATGTAGTTTTAAGTTGTCTTTCTTTCCTTCTCTCATTTTGCAGACAAGAAAGCTGACACAGAAAGTTTAAATGATTTTGTCAATGTACTACAAAAAACCAAGAGGAAAATGGGAATAAATCCTAGTGAATAGACTCCCATCATATATTTCCTACTCCACTGACAGACTGTCAAGTCCCAAAGGAACAGCAAAGACTTGCTAACCTCTTATCTCTGTGTAATTAAATTATAGCATTCTACAAAGTGTTTCAGTTTAGTACTTTCCATAAATATCATATTCTTTTGTAGGGGGAGTACTAATGAAGTAGTGTGATTTTATGCAGCATTTTAATATTTTAAAATATTTTGTAGTGGAAAGTGACTCTTTTCTTTCCACAATTTTCCTTTTTCATAATTGACAGTCTCTGCCTCTTGGCAAATACCACTGACATTCCAATGATGGTGATATATAATATTATCAGATTTTTCATATAAGTAAATATGACATTTTAATACTAAGCTATGTAAAACAAGAAGCAGTTGATTTTAAATTTAACTTTAAAATGAAATAGTAAATTAATGGAATGTCTGAATAAAAAATAGAAATTTAAATAAAAAACATATGCATGAAAAACTAGTCCAAGTAAAATGGATTTGTTTTTTAAAAACGATTGTATTTAATCTCTCACCACTGCTTTTGCATGAACACTGAAGATGCAACTGATCATTATTTATTGTATACATTTAATGAATATGTTATAAAGTTCAGGCAAGCACTACATTTACATAACATATGTTAAACCTATGACCACTAATAAAGGAAAAGTGTCTTTGATATAAAATCCATCAGGTACTATCTGATGCTGTCTGCAGCTTAATATTAAGTAAGTACCCATTTCTATAGGCCAAAAAAAAAACCAAATTCTTATTTGCCAACAAGGGTCATCCATTAATAATTATAGAAATCAAACAGACCAAGCCTGCATTCACCAAATACTCTTTATTTTCATCCCTAATTACTTTTTATTAAGATTACAGTGGATGACTCAACTTCTCTGATCTTTAAAAGTCTTCTGTACTTCTATGCACTCTGCACTTTTTTGTATCTATAAAGCCAGTGAAAGACAAACTGACATAAGGAGAAGCATTTATGTGCATGGAGTGTGACAAGTCTCCTGTCACTATTTTTTTTTTTTTTGACCTTTTTTATAATGGTCACAGAGTTGACCTGAAAAACAAAATACCCATCATTTCAGACATACTTTTAGCTGGAGAACTAATTATTTAAATCTATAAATTATATATAGATTTCCACCATGTAGATTGCTGCAACTTACAAAAATTTAATTTGGTTCCTTGTAATAATTCCTTGAGTTGTTCAGTAAAAATTAAAAGATACTTTATTTAGAAAAACCGTGAAGTGTTCTTCATGGGTATTAGCAAGGAAAGAGTAACAGTAAGACTGAAAATAAATCAACAGAAATAGACAAACTACTAGCTAATTTAAACAAACAAAAAACAGAGACAGCAAACATAAAAAAATTATAAGGAGGAAATGATTACTGATACAATAGAAATTTAAAACATTATCAAATAAGTTTATGTATCTCTTTGAAAATAATATTGAAAACCTATGTGGATAAGTTCTCAGGTTAATACAGTTTCCTAAAATTGTCCCTTGTAGAGTTAGAAAACTTAAACAGACAAATATATACAAAATAAATAGAGAAAAGTTTTCAAGGAACTACCTCTATTAAAAAGGCAACAAGTCCAGCTGGTTTCAGAGGAGATTCTACCAAACATTTAAAGACCACATAGTTCCAATGCTATATAAATTATTTCAGAGCATAGAAAGTAAATAAAAATCTCCTAAATTATTTTATAATGGAATCACAGGATTTATGTCTAATTCTGATAAAGATAACCCAGAAAGGAAAGCTGTAGAGAAATATTACTTATGGATAATAGTTTTAAAATCTTAAATAATTTATTAGCATGTTCTAATAACTTAAAAAAAAAGACATCATAACCAAATAGACTTCAATACTGAAATGCAAGCTTGGTTTAATATTCAGATATCTATTTATATAGACATAATAATTATTAATAAATTTATACATTAATTACTAATAAATCACCATACTAATGGTTCTCAGAAGAAAAAGTTGATAATTATCTCCATTATACTGAAAAAGTCTTTTAAATAATATTACTTTTATTCTTTATTAAAGATTTCAAGAAAGCACAAATGAATGACTATATCTTAAGGTAATGAAATAGGTAAATATGTTACAATGTTAAAGCCAGAATCTTACTGTGAAAAACAAAAATGTTATTCCCACTAAGGTCAAGAAAAAAATATAACGTGATCACTATCTGCATTACTATTTAATATTGTTGTGAAGATTGTCCTGAATTAATATACACAATATTAATTAGTTATGAAAATAAAAATTGGTAGCTATTTCAATTTGTAGATGGATGTTAGAAACTCCTAAAATATCTTGATAATATAACTCAAATAGTAAAATACTTTAGCAAGAGAGAATATTTTAAAATTAACATATAAAAATCAAGAGCCTTCATAAAAACAAATGATAGGTACCCAAATGGTTCACTTTGATACACAGATTCTATGGTCCAATACCAGTATTTACCTGATTCATACACACAATTCTATTTAAATCAAGCGATCTAAGATACTTTACGAGACACAACAAATTCTTGTGCTTATTTCCCATCATCTCATTTCTTCCAGAACATTTTTATTGCTGGCTAATATCCATGTCCTCCTGCTGAATTTAGCAATACAGTCTGAGACAAGCATTGCTACATGCACATTGGTAATGATTTTGACTGTGAGTGAAACTCTGAACACAATAAATCCATCTGTATATCATCCAGAGGTTTAGCACTTTGTAAAACATTTTTTAACTATTTCAAATACATACATACAAAAAGAAACTCCCATTTTTGAAAGACTACAACTTCTGGTAAACCCTCCAAAATTCTGACTCTGTTGACTTAGCAGGTTTTCTGAAGTGTATGGAAAAGTTATCCTGGCCTCAATGTGAAATTGCTCTTCTTCAAAATTTTCCAAAATGATTCTTGTTATCTTTTAAAGAACAGCAGGGACACAGCCAAGGTAACTTCTAGAATAATATTTGTGAAATTTATTTCTAGTACTATCTTGCCTTGCTTGTCTATATCTTTCCTGAATGTATTGAATATAAACTGGTCATGCTTCCAGGTGGGTTTTGTCAAGTTGATCCACTGAACTGGTTTACAGTTAAGTGTTATGGACTTTGTCTACAACTCCTCAAGGTAATATTTTATTAAAAAAAAAAAATATATATATATATAGACTTCCCTGGTGGTCCAGTGGTTAAGACTCCATGCTTCCACTACATGTAGCACGAGTTCTATCCCTGGTCAGGAAACTAAGATCCAATGTCATGCCACACAGTGTGGACAAAAAACAAAAAACAGAAAGCAAAAAACACAAAAACATATATATAGGAAGAAATGAATAAACTGAATATTAGGAATTTCTGAGAGGTAGTTTTGAGGTTGGGGTTTTCAGATGCTCTCAAATCATATTGTTCATGGATATTCTCTTTCTAAGTAAAAGTGTGATTTATATGGGTATTTGCTAGGATAAGTCTTTTTACTTGGGACTTATTGATTCTTACATATCTCTCAATATTGTATATATATGTGTATAAAAATATATATTTTGGGAAGGAGACATAGATCTTCATTTTCATTAGATTGTTGAAACAAATGATTTGATTATAATAAGACAATACTATTGAAATCTGGGAAAAGAGAGGAGGAGCTGTTATTGAGTTTCTTACAGAATGCCTCTTTGACAAAAAAATAGAATCCCCAAAGTTTGAGAACGTAAAGTCAGACATCATAAGGTAAGTGAAATTTAAGCCTCAGTCAAATTAATAGGTATTTAGCAGGTTGCTTACATCCAACATTGAATTCATCAGGTATTTAGGGGGGATTTTTTCAGAAGTTGTTTGTTTATCATATTATCTTTGCAAAGGGAAATGACTCTTAGATGTCCCATGAAACATTCACTTTGTAAAACAGAAAAGAAATTTTGCAAAGCACTCATTCTAAACTTACCTTTTTAAGTTCTGGAACAAAGCTCAGCTGGCTCTCTCTTCTTTAGCTCTGTCTCAGTAGTAAGTCAGAGGCTTTGAGAATTGAAGGCTTTTACAATTATACAGTAAGCAGCAGGTTTCCAATAAAGCACAAATTCCAACATCTAACTACATTTTGGCTTTCTTATAAATAAGTGTAATAGGTAAATCTTTGATTCTTTTATTCCTGATACTAGGCCTGGGAATCTCAAGTCTACTATAAAATATATATATATATATCTGTATATATATATATATCTGTATATATATATATATCTGTATATATATATATATCTGTATATATATATATATCTGTATATATATATATATTTAAGTTTCTTCCAAACTTCCTCAGCCTTCAAAATTATTTCCTAAATATATAGTAATTCACTTAGTCCACAATTATACACATTGTTTTCTAATTCTTCTTGGGAGCTTCCATGACTATCACATACTGGCGCCTGGTAGATGAAGAGTTTCAATGTATTGATTGAAAGGTATGACAATGCAACAGGCCCCATGGTGTGCTAGTTAGCACTCTGGACTCAATGGTATGATATTTGAGTGGAGATATGGAGCATTATTAACATTGTTAAAGAGAAGCAAACCTGGACAGTAGTTAAAAAAGTAAAAATAGGTTGTATTCAGGGATTATTGCAAGAGGAGAGAGAAAACTCCATACACAATTGGGCTCAATTTCAAATACATCAAGGACAATTAGGAATTTACCGTCAAGGAACAAGGTGGGGGTGAGTGAATGGAAAAATTGCTAAAAGTGTAGAGTGGATATTTTTTGAATTTTATTTTATTTAGCTTTTATACAGCAGGTTCTTATTGGTTATCCATTTTACACATATTAGTGTATATATGTCAATCTCAATCTCCCAATTCATCACACCACAACCACCCCTCCCCCACCACCCCCACTGCTTTCCCCCTATGGTGTCCATTGTCCTCTACATCTGTGTCTCAATTTCTGCCTTGCAAACTGGTTCATCTGTACCGTTTTTCTACGTTCTACATATGCGTTAATATACAATGTTTATTTTTCAATTTCTGACTTACTTCACTCTGTATGACAGTCTCTAGATTCATCCACGCCTCTACAAGTCACCCAATTTCGTTCCTTTTTAGGGGTGAGTAATATTCCATTGTATATATGTACCACATCTTCTTTATGCATTCATCTGTTGATGGGCTTTTCGATTGCTTCCATCCTCGCTATTGCAAATAGTGCTGCAATGAAAATTGTGGCACATGACCCTTTTTGAACTATGGTTTTCTCTGGGTATATGGCAAATAGTGGGATTACTGAGTCATATGATAATTCTATTTTTAGTTTTTTAAGGAACCTCCATACTGTTCTCCATAGTGGCTGTATCAACTTACATTCCCACCAACAGTGCAAGAAGGTTCCTTTTTCTCCACACCCTCCCCAGCATTTGTTGTTTGTAGATTTTCTGATGATGCCCATTCTAACTGGTGTCAGGTGGTACCTCACTGAAGTTTTGGTTTGCATTTCTCTAGTAATTAGTGATGCGGAGCAGCTTTTCATGTGCTTCCTGGCCATCTGTATGTCTTCTTTGGAGAAATGTCTATTTAGGTCTTCCACCCATTTTTAGATTGGGTTTTTTTTTTTTTTTTCCCTTAATACTGAGCTGCATGAGCTGTTAATATATTTTGGTGATAAATCTTTGGCTGTTGATTCATTTGCAAATGTTTTCTTCCATTCTGAGGGTAGTCTTTTCATATTGTTTATGGTTTCCTTTGCTGTGCAAAAGCTTTTAAATTTCATTAGGTCCCATTTGTTTATTTTTGGTTTCATTTCCATTACTCTAGGAGGTGGATAAAAAAAGATCTTGCTGTGATTTATATCAAAAAGTGTTCTTCCTACATTTTCCTCTAGGAGTTTTACAGTGTCCGGCCTTACATTTAGGTCTTTCATCCATTATGAGTTTATTTTTGTGTATGGTGTTAGAAAGTGTTCTAATTTCATTCTTTTACATGTAGCTGTCCAGTTTTCTCAGCACCACTTATTGAAGAGGCTGTCTTTTCTCCACTGTATTTCCTTGCATCCTTTGTCATAGATTAGTTGACCATAGTTGGGTGGGTTTACCTCTGGCCTTTCTATCCTGTTCCATTGATCTATATTTCTGTTTTTGTGCTAGTACCATATTGTGTTGATTACTGTAGCTTTGTAGTATAGTCTGAAGTCAGGGAGTAGGATTCCTGTAACTCCTTTTTTTTCCCTCACACTGCTTTGGCTATTTGGTGTACTTTGTGTCTCCATACAAATTTTAAAATATTTACTTCTAGTTCTGTAAAAATGCTATTGGTAATTTGATAGGGATTACATTAAATCTGCAGATTGCTTTGGGTAGTATAGTCATTTTCACAGTATTGATTCTTCCAATCCAAGAACATGGTATATCTCTCCATCTGTTTGTATCATCTTTAATTTCTTTCATCAGTGTCTTATAGTTTTCTGCATACAGGTCTTTTGTCTCCCTAGGTAGGTTTATTCCTGAGTATTTTAAACTTTTTGTTTCTATGGTAAATAGGAGAGTTTCCTTAATATCTCTTTCAGATTTTTCATCATTAGTGTATAGGAATGCAAGAGATTCCTGGGCATTAACTTTGTATCCTGCAACTTTACCAAATTCATTGATTAGCTCTAGTAGTTTTCTCATGGCATCTTTAGGATTCTCTATGTAAATTATCATGTCATCTGCAAACAGTGACAGTGTTACTTCTTGTTTTCCAATTTGTATTCCTTTTATTTATTTTTCTTCTCTGATTGCCATGGCTAGGACTTCCAAAACAATGTTGAATAACAGTGATGAGAGTGGACATCCTTGTCTTGTTCCTGATATTAGAGGAAATGCTTTCAGTTTTTCACCATTGAGAATGGTGTTTGCTGTGGGTTTGTCATACATGGCCTTTATTATGTTGAGATAGGTTCCATCTATTCCCACCTTCTGGAGAGTTTTTAACATAAATTGGTGTTGAATTTTGTCAAAAGCTTTTTCTGCATCTATTGAGATGATCATATGGTTTTCCTTCTTTAATTTGTTACTATAGTGTATCACATTGATTGATTTACGTATATTGAAAATCCTTGCATCCACAGAATAAATCCCACTTGATCATGATGTATGATCCTTTCCATGTGTTGTTGGATTCTGTTTGCTGGTATTTTCTTGAGGATTTTTGTGTCTCTATTCATCAGTGATATTGGTCTGTAATTTTTTTTTTTTGTAGTATCTTTGTCTGGTTTTGGTATCAGGGTGATGGTGGCCTCATAGAATGAGTTTCGGGGTATTCCTTCCTGTGCAATTTTTTTGGAAGAGTTTGAGAAGGATGGGTGTTAACTCTTCTCTAAAAGTTTGATAGAATTCACCTGTGAAGTCGTCTGGTCCTGCACTTTTGTTTGTTGAAAGATTTTTAATCACAGTTTCAATTTCATTACATGTGATTGGTCTGCTCATATTTTCTATTTCTTCCTGGTTCAGTCTTGGCAGGTTATACCTTTCTAAAAATTTGTCCATTTCTTCACGGTTGTCCATTTTATTGGCATAGAGTTGCTTGTAGTCTCTTAGGTTGCTTTGTATATCTGCAGTGTCTGTTGGAACGTCTCCTTTTTCATTTCATATTTTATTGATTTGAGTCCTCTCCCTCCTTTTCTTGATGAGTCTGGCTAATGGTTTATGAATTTTGTTTATCTTCTCAAAGAACTTGCTTTTAGTTTTATTGATCTTTGTTATTGTTTCCTTTGTTTCTATTTCATTTATTTCTGCTCTGATCTTTATGATTACTTTCCTTCTTCTAACTTTGGGTCTTGTTTGTTCTTCTTTCTCTAGTTCCTTTAGGTGTAAGTTTAGATTGTTTATTTGAGATTTTTCTTGTTTCTTTAGGTAGACTTGTATTGCTATAAACTTCCCTCTTAGAACTTATTTTGCTGCATCCCATAGCCTTTAGATCATCGTGTTTTAATTGTCATTTTTCTCTAGGTTTGTTTTTTTTTTTTTCCTCTCTGATTTCTTCAGTGATCTCTTGGTTATTTAGTAACGTATTGTTCACCCTCCATGGGTTTGTGCCTTTTTGCATTCTTTTTCCCTGTAATTGATTTCTAATCTCATATCATTGTGATCAGAAAAGATGCTTGATATGATTTCAATTTTCTTAAATTTACTGAGGCTTGATTTGTGACCCAAGATGTGATCTATCATGCAGAATATTCCATGCACACTTAAGAAGAAAGTTTAATCTGCTGTTTTTAGATGGAATGTCCTATAAATATCAATTAAATCTATCTGGTCTATTGTGTCTTTTAAAGCTTGTGTTTCCTTATTAATTTTCATTTTGGATGATCTGTCTATTGGTGTAAGTGAGATGTTAACGTCCCCCACTATTACTGTGTTACTGTCAATTTCCTCTTTTATAGCTGTTAACAGTTGCCTTATGTATGGTTGTGCTCCTATGTTGGGTGCACATATATTTCTAATTCTTATATCTTATTCTTGGATTGATCCCTTGATCATTATGTAGTATCTTTCCTTGTCTCTTGTAACATTCTTTATTTTAAAGTCTATTTTATCTGTATGAGTATTGCTACTACAGCTTTCTTTTGATTTCCATTTGCATGGGATATCTTTTTCCATCTCCTCACTTTCAGTCTATATGTGTCCCTAGGTCTGAAGTGAGTCTTTTGTAGACAGCATATATATGGGTTTTGTTTTTGTATCCATTCAGCAAGCCTGTGTTTTGGTTGGAGCATTTAATCCATTCACTTTAAAGGTCATTATTGATATGTATGTTCCTATGACCATTTTGTTAATTGTTTTAGGGTTGTTTTTGTAGGTCTTTTTCTTTTCTTGTTTTTCCCACTTAGAGAAGTTCATTTAGCATTTGTTGTAGAGCTGGTTTGGTGGTGCTGAATTCTCTGAGTTTTTGTTTGTCTTTAAAGCTTTTGATTTCTCCATCAAATCTGAATGAGGTCCTTGCTGGTAGAGTAATCTTGGTTGTAGGTTCTTCCCTTTCATCACTTTAAATATGTCATCCCACTCCCTTCTGGCTTGTAGAATTTCTCCTGAGAAATCAGCTGTTAAGCTTATGGGAGTTCCCTTCTATGTTATTTGTCATTTTTCCCTTGTTGCTTTCAATAATTTTTCTGTGTCTTTCATTTTTGCCAATTTGATTACTATGTGTCTCAGTATGTTTCTCCTTGGGTTTATCCTTTATGGGACTCTCTGTACTTCCTGGACTTGGATGAATATTTCCTCTCCCATGTTTAGGAAGTTTTCAGCTATAATCTCTTCAAATATTTTCTCAGTTCCTTTCTCTCTCTCTTCTCCTTCTGGGACCCCTATAATGTGAATGTTGTTGCATTTAATGTTGTCCCAGAAGTCTCTTAGGCTGTCTTCATTTCTTTTCATTCTTTTATCTTTATTCTGTTCTGCAACAGTGAATTCAACCATTCTGTCTTCCAGGTCACTTATCCGTTCTTCTGCCTCAGCTATTCTGCTATTGATTCCTTCTAGTGTAGTTTTCATTTCATTTATTGTATTGTTCATCTCTGTTTCTTTGTTCTTTAATTCTTCTAGGTCTTTGTTAAACATTTCTTCTCAATCTTTGCCTCCATTCTTTTTTCCCAGGTCCTGCATCATCTTCACTATCATTATTCTGAATTCTTTTTCTGGAAAGTTGCCTATCTCCACTTCATTTAGTTGTTTTTCTGAGGTTTTATCTTGTTCCTTCATCTGGTACATAGCCCTCTGCCTTTTCATCTTGTCTATCTTTCTGTAAATGTGTTGTTTCTTCCACAGGCTGCAGGATTGTAGTTCTTCTTGCTTCTGCTATCTGCTCTCTGGTGGATGAGACTATCTAGGAAGCTTGTGCCTGTTTACTGATAGGAGGGACTGGTGGTGGGTATAGCTGGCTATTGCTCTGTTGAGCAGAACTCAGTAAAACTGTAATCTGCTTGTCTGCTGCTGGGTGGGTCTTTGTTCTCTCCCTGTTGATTGTTTGGCCTGAGATGATGCAACACTGGAGCCTACCCAGGCTCTTTGGTGGGGCTAATGGCAGACTCTGGGAGGGCTCACACAAAGGAGTACTTCCCAGAACTTCTGCTGCCAGTGTCCTTGTCCTCATGGTGAGAAGCAGCCACCCCCCACCTCTGCAGAAGACCCTCCAACACTAACAGATAAGTCTGGTTCAGTCTCCTGTGGGGGTCACTACTCCTTCCCCTGGGTCTCGATGTGCACACTACTTTGTGTGTGCCCTCGAAGAGTGGAGTCTCTGTTTCTACCAGTCCTATCAAAGTCCTGCAATCAAATCCCACTAGCCTTCAAAGTCTAATTTTCTAGTAATTCCTGCTCCTGTTGCTGGACTCACAGTTTGGGAAGCCTGATGCAGGGCTCAGAACCTTCACTCCAGTGGGTGGACTTCTGTGTTATAAGTGTTCTACAGTTTTTGAGTCACCCACCCAGCAGTTATGGGGTTTTATTTTATTGTGATTGTTCCTCTCCCACCATCTCATTGTGGCTTCTCTTTTGTCTCTGGATTTGGGGTGTCTTTTTGGTGAGTTCCAATGTCTTCCTATTGACGATTTTTCAGCAGTTAGTTGTCTAGCATGGATTCTGGTTAAACATACTTAATAGAATTCTTGCTGAAGGCAGACCAAGATAATTAGATATCACCTGGAGGATGATGGTGGAGAATGATGAATTTGATCAGATATGAAGTGTGGGGCATTCCCTCTAAACTGACTTAACAAAATTCTTACTAACACTAGGCAATGCAGAGAAACACATGGAAGCCTAAAAGTCAAGGACTAGTTTATAGGAGGAGTCAGAGGAGCTTGACTAAATGTTAGCCAAGGAGAGTATGTGTTGTTATGATATCAAAATGAAGGAGAAGTTGATGGCCATTCTAAGCCATGGGATAAAAGTATGCTCATATATGGAAAGTACTTCAGTAAGTCTGACTAGACAGAGCAGCTGTTTGGACAGTGGTGTAAACTGAGGCTGACAAGGTATGATGGGTAACATGAAAGACAATGTACATTATCATGTGTTAACAGCTATGATTTTTATCCTAATAGTTGGTGACATATGCATGATGTTTTTTCAAATGATAATTCTAGTATCATTGTAAAAGTTCTAATGCAAGAGAAAGAAAATAGCTACAGAGAAATCAATTTTGAGTCAATTGCAAGAGATTTTCAAGAGAAACATAAGATTTTGAACTAGAGTAATATGATAAAGAAACTAAACATATTTGAATGATATTTTGGTAATAAAAATAAAAATTCATGGAACTTAAGAGAGATAAAATGTCCAAAGATATCTTCAAGATTTTGGCCTAAATAATTGACTATCATATAATGGATGTTGAGGCTCTTAATCACTTTAATGAATAGGTGCATATCTCTTTGCTTTGAGTGAGGTGTTGTGGGTCTCTTCATTTTTGTTTTAAATGAACCTGAGATATCTTTCAAATTTAGTTGATTGACTAACCAATCCAATTGTTCATTATGAGGCCAGGCCTATGACCTCTGTGATCTACTTGAGAGTAAACCAACAAGAGACTAAGAGATAGAAGAGACCACTCTTTTAAAATTAATGAAAAAAATTTTCCAAATTCTCGATATCCACTTAATAAACATGTTGCTTTCAGTTTGTTTACCTGAAATATCCTTAGTCTTAAGGCTATCTATAAGGAATGTTGATTTGCATTTCAAAAATTTTCCCTAAGCTGTCAAATTAAGTCATACTTTCATATGGACTTCCTTTGTTAATGCGAAGACAGGAGGTAAATACTGTCAAAGTGTAAACATATTATTTTTACTGTGTCAGATTCTATTTCTTTGCATTTTTCAGGTAGTGCCTTGTACAGGTTTACTGAATTTAATGGAGTCTTCCCTGCTCTGAACATTTTCTAAAGCATGTACACTGTTTAAAGGAATCAGAGCCAGACAGTAAAGTAGTAAAAACACATTTTATTCAGGAACTAGGAATAAAGAGACTTCATTATAAACTGAGCTTAATTCCAAATACAAGAAAAAGTGGGGTTTTATAGGCAAAGGAGGGGGAAATGAGAGGAGGCATTGGTGGATAAAAAATATTTAAGAAGAGACATCAAGTGTAGGAGAATTCTTGCTAACCAGACTTAAAAGAATTCTTAGTGAAGCCAGGCCAAGGTGTTAGATATCAATGGTAGGGGAATTACTCTACACTGACTTAGCAGGAGTCTTGCTACAGATGGTCTGTACAGGCCTAGAAAGGACAGGGGCCAAGGTCAAGGCTTAGCTGAAAAGAGGACTTAGAGAAACCTGACTAAATTTGGTCAAAGAGAGAGTCTTTATCAATACATACACACACACACACACACACACACACACACACATACACAAACACACACACACAAGAAAAAAGGAAGAGAAGAACTATTGCATACTAATTTTTTTCTGAGTTTGTTGCTTTGCTTCAGAGTTTTCTTTGTCTCCTAATAATGGAAATTTACATGGGGAAATTCTACAACAGCAACATTAAAAATGTTTTACAAAATTATAGTTTTGAAAAGAATGTAGAAAATTTAGAGGAGACACCCCCTAAAAAAGTAATGCAAATTAATAGTGTTCTAAATAATATGAATTAAACAAAATAAAAGTGACAAATAATTTTAGCTGTGAAAAACTAAGGATAAAACCTCATGTAATCATATACCTTCATAACTAATAGAGACCTCTGAGAGATTTTCTTTATTATAAAGATGAGGAAGTTAAGTCACAGAAAATGTACAGGAATATTTCTTAGTGAAAAAAATCTTCCCTGCTAATGCCAGCTGTTTAACCAGAGCAAGCCAAGAAGGATCTTACAGCTAGTTTACATTCCTATTATGTAAAGAGCCTCCTTATTTTTACTTCAATGCAATTTTTATTGAAATACATTTAAAATTTGGACAAATTTATTCCAGAGAAATAGCTGGGATTATTTTTTCCTCTAGATATACCGTTTTCCCTCTAAAACTTTATCTTACTATCATTTTGTTGTTTATGTTTTATAATTAAATTAGTCGCTGAGAAATAAATTACTAGAAACTATTAGAATACTAATGTTTACATTGGTTAATAATTTATTGATGAACTGGCGAATTTTTGTTAAATTTAATTTATTTGTTTTTCAGCAATGACAATGTAGCCATCAATTCCCTGATTATCATGACCCGACGAAAACAGGAGGGAAGGGAGCAGGGCACAACCCTTGAAAGAATGACATAGCCCAAGGACATGACATAAACTGATTAGAACAAAATAGGTCCAAGATGGTGGACAAGTTGACGTCCACTATACCTTGAGCCTCAGTATACACTCACTGTAACACATCAGGAAGCTAAATGACACACCCACAGGTGCCATGACAGTTCCAAGACAGACCATAAGTATCAAAACGTGGGCAGTAGCCCAATTCCTGAAATAGCTGGAATACCCCTCTCACTCATTAGCCTATGAAATTACTTACCCCTATAAAAACTGACACTGTACCCTGTGTGCCTTTTTCACATTCTGAGAGGGCCCCAACTCTGTCTGTGGAGTGTGATTCTTCCAAGGCTGCTCTGGCCTTCTGAGATGGTCTACACTCTTTCTGTGGAATAAATAAATTCACTTCTTACCTATTGCTTTGTCTCTCACTGAATTCTTTCTGGATGAGACATCAAGAACCTAAGCTTCATTAAGTCCTGAAACCAGATGTGTGATCTCAGTTGGAAGACTGTAGGTTTTGGCTGGGTTCAAGTCCCAGCCTCATGAATTCAATTCCCAATCAGGGTTTTGGCCAGGTTTGAGTCCAGGCTGTGTGGGTTCACGCCCTAATCTGCATTTAACCTCGGTTTGAGTCCCATCACAAGAGTTCAAGTCCCAACACAAGTGTTCAAGCCCCAAATGAAGGTGCATGGCTTCAGCTATTATTGAGTAGAGGTCTCTTTTCTCCTTTAGCCAAAACAGACACTCTAAATAGTTCACAAATATTATTGATACCTATGGACAATACGAAATATATTTTACTCTAGACCCATTGCACACATACATATACAGTAGGTAGGCTACCACAATAAAAGTTTCAAGATACAATATTTGTCCTTACGTCTGGCCATGCATTCTTGTATTTTCCATTATATTCTGTTTCTTTCTGATAAATGATGATGGAATACATTAAGTTGATTTCAGGATCCACTAATGTGTATCTACCTGCACTTGAAATACTGTGCTCTGGAAAATATATCTGATGCAGTTGTATACTTATTTGGTCATTTGCTCACTTTACAGTCTCTGAACTTTTTATTGCAGAATTATTAAAGAATATTAAAGGTGCATTTGGAAAGGATGCTAGATATAGATGTAAATATAATTTTGTACACCATCTTCAAGATGAGGCAATTAAGATCCAAAGAATCAAAATATTGTCAGAGCCTCCAGACATGTTTAATTCTTCCTATCCAGTTTTCTTTCTATCATAATACACTGCCGGAACATTGCACTTGAGAACATATTTCTCCCTCAATTAAAGAAGAAAAGATGTCTTTAAAACTGCTTTACTCATTCAAGGAGGCACTTTAAAGTATCAGTGGACAATTTCCAAGTATATTCTGCCATAGCATTCTTTGTCAAGAAACACACTGGCACTGAAAACATAACAAGCATTATTTTGTGGTAGAGGAAAACATGGCTTTTGGATACCTCATGGCTATCTGCTTTCCTAGATTGTGAGATACTTTGACTACACATCATCACTTACCCTTTTTACTCCCTCAATATAAATATCTCTTACCCTCACCCCAATAGGTGAGTTCCTCTAGTTCCTATTTTGCTCATTACTCAATTTTAATGCAAGGCCATACTGTATATATAAACTGTTAACCTACACAAATTATCTTGTATCCCTTCTTGAAAATACGCCAGGGCATTTGCTTAAAAGGTACTGCTGAAATGAATACAATGTACTCATTTTAAAATATCCAATAATTCAGCAAGGCCTCTTTATTAATGAAAATCAGTTAGTAAGATTTAATTATAGGCAATCTGTATGTTGCTAGTCAAGAAGTACGTCCTCAAAGATTGTTTCTGAAGAGAAAATAATCACTTTGTAAACTTTTAAAGGCAGTTTGCTGCAACTCTTTCTTGTTTTTCTAAATCAATTTTCTAAGTATCTTGATACTGGAATGTTAATAACTCTGCATGACCAACTATGAGTTATAGAAAAGAATCTCTGGGCAATAGCTCTGAATCCTTTACCTTGCTGGAAAATTCAACAGTATAATGTATCATTTATGAAATCATAAATTCACTATACTATTTATTATTTTCATCATTGTTTAAGCTTTACATGAATTGGCATTTCAAAAACCTAATTTTGCTACCAGCTTCTCATGTCTAATGGCTTGAATAGGGCAATATATAAGAATAAATTAAAAATGCCTTCTTCAAGAGGAAAAAATAATAAGAATGTGACAATAACTCCTTTAGATAATCATGAGGCACACCCATACCACAAGATTAAGCTAATTGGCATTGGGGTGGGGGGTGGAAATGGCAGAAGAGTAAGATGTGGAGATCACCTTCCTGCCAACAAATACATCAGAAATACATCTACATGTGGAACAACTCCTACAGAACTCATACTGAACTCTGGTAGAAGACCTCAGACCTCCCAAAAGACAACTTCCCATGTACGTGAGTAGGGCAAAGGAAAAAAGAAAAAACAGAGACGAAAGAATAGGGACAAGGCCTACTCCAGTGGGAGGGAGCTGTGAAGGAGGAAAGGTTTCCACACACTAGGAAAGACCTTAACCAGCAGAGACTGCGGGTGGTGAAGCAGGGAAGCTTCAGAGCCATGGAGGAGAGCACAGTAACAGGGGTGTGGAAGGCAGAGCAGAGAGATTCAAACACAGAGGATAGGTGCCGACCAGCACTCGTCAGACTGAGAGGCTTGTCTGCTCACCCGTCAGGGTGGATTGGGGCTGGGAGCTGAGGCTTGTGCTTCAGAGGTTTGATCCCAGGGAGAGGACTGGTGTTAGCTGTATGAACACAACCTGAAGGGGGCTAGTGCAGCACAGCTAGCCGGGAGGGAGTCTGGGAAAATGTCTGAGCTGCCAAAGAGGCAAGAGAGTACTTCTTGCCTCTTTATTTCCTGGTGCACCAGGAGAGATTGAGAGCCCAGCTTAAGGGATCTCTAGAGATGGGCGCAAGCCATAGCTATCAGCGCAGACCACAGAGATGGGCCTGAGATGCTAAGGTTGCTGCTGCAGCCACCAAGAAGCCTGTGTGCGAGCACAGGTCACTATCCACACCTCCCTTCCAGGGAGCCTGTGCAGCCCGCCACTGCCAAGGCCCCATGATCCAGGGACAACTTCCCAGGGAGAGCACACGGCATGCCTCAGGCTGTTGCAATGTCATGCCGGCCTTTTCTGTCTCAGGCTCACCCCGCACTCCATATCCCCTATGCCTGAGTGAGCCAGAGCCCCCAAATCAGCTGCTCCTTTAGCCCCATCATCTCTGAAAGAAAAACAGATGCCTCAGGAGACCTACATGCAGAGGTACAGCCAAATTCAAAGCTGAACCCAAGGAGCTGTGAGAACAAAGAAGAGAAAGGGAAATTTCTCCCAGAAACCTCAGAAGCAACGGATTAAATCTCCACAATCAACTTGACGTACCCTGCATCTCTGGAATACATGAATAAACAATGAATCATCCGAAATGAAGGAGGTGGACTTGGGAGCAATGATATCTATATATTTTCCCCTTTTGCTCTTTTTGTGAGTATGTATGTGTATGTTTCTGTCTGTGATTTTGTCTGTATAGCTTTGCTATTAACATTTCTCTTAGGCATCTGTCTGTCCGTTTTTGTTTTTTGTTTTTTGGGTTTTTTTTTTTTTTGTATAGTTTGAGTGCTTGTTATCACTGGTGGATTTGTGTTTTGGTTTGGTTACTCTCTTCTTTCTTTTTTAAATTATTTTTGAAAAATATTTTTAATAATTATTTTTATTTTAATAACTTTATTATATTATATTATATCTTCTTCTTTCTTACTTACTTTTTTTCCTCTATTTTATTCTGAGCCATGTGGATGACAAGCTCTTGGTACTCCAGCCAGGCATCAGGGCTGTACCTCTGAAGTGGGACAGCCAAGTTCAGGACATTGGTCTAGAAGAGACCTCCCAACTCCACATAATATCAAACAGTGAAAATCTCCCAGAGACTTCCATCTGAACACCAATACGCAGCTCCACTCAAAGACCAGCAAGCTACAGTGCAGGGAATCCTATGCCAAACAACTAGCAAGACAGGAACATAACCTAATCCATTATTGACAGGGTGCCTAAAATCATAATAAGGCCACAGACACCTCAAAACACACCAACAGATGTGGACCTGCCAACCAGAAAGACAACATCCAGCCTCACCCACAAGAACACAGGCACTAGTCCGCTACACCAGGAAGCCTAAACAATCCATTGAATCAACTTTAGCCACTGGGGGCAGACAAAAAACAATGGGAACTAGAAACCTGTAGCCTGCAAAAAGGAAATCCCAAACACAGTAAGTTAAGCAAAATGAGAAGACAAAGAAACACACAGCAGATGAACAAGCAAGGTAAATACCCACCAGACCTAATAAATGAAGAGGAAAGAGGCAGTCTCCCTGAAAAAGATTTCAGAATAATGATAGTAAAGATGATACAAAATCCTGCAAAGAGAATGGAGAAAATACATGAAACGTTTAAAAAAGACATAGAAGAACTAAAGAGCAAACAAGCAATGAAGAACAACACAATAAGTGAAATTAAAATACTCTAGAAGGGATCAACAGCAGAATAATTGAGGCAGAAGAACGGATAAGTGACCTGGAAGATAAAATAGTGGAAATAACTACTGCAGAGCAGAATAA
Organism: Neophocaena asiaeorientalis asiaeorientalis; assembly: GCF_003031525.2. NCBI lineage: Eukaryota > Metazoa > Chordata > Mammalia > Artiodactyla > Phocoenidae > Neophocaena > Neophocaena asiaeorientalis. Next base: position 31,028 of record NW_020172729.1, read on the forward strand.
AGAAAAAAGAATAAAAAGAATTGAGGACAGTCTCAGAGACCTCTCGGACAACATTAAATGCACCAACATACGAATTATAGGGGTCCCAGAAGAAGAAGAGTAAAAGAAAGGGACTGAGAAAATATTTGAAGACATTATAGTTGGAAAGTTCCCTAACATGGGAAAGGAAACAGTTAATCCAGTCCAGGAAACACAGAGAGTCCCATGCAGGATAAGTCCAAGGAGAAACACGTCAAGACACATATTAACCAAACTATTAAAAATTAAATACAAAGAACAAATATTAAAAGCAGCAAGGGAAAAACAACAAATAACACATAAGGGAATCCCCATAATGTTAACAGCTGAACTTTCAGCAGAAACTCTGTAAGACAGAAGGGAGTGGCAGGACATACTTAAAGTGATGAAGGGGAAAAACTTAAAACCAAGATTACCCTACCCGGCAAGGATCTTACTCAGATTTGACAAAGAAACTAAAATGTTACAGACAATCAATAGCTAAGAGAACTCAGCACCACCAAACCAGTGTTACAACATATGCTAAAGGAACTTCTCTAGACAAGACACACAAGAGAAGGAAGCAAGCAACTCTACGCCAATAAAAGGGACAACCTGGAAGCCAAGGACAAATTCTTAGAAATGCACAACTTTCTGAGACTGAACAAGGAAGAATAGAAAAAATGAACAGGCAAATCACAAGCACTGAAATTGAAACTGTGATTAAATATCTTCTAACAAACAAAAGCCCAGGACCAGATGGCTTCAAAGGTGAATTCTATCAAATATTTACAGGAGAGCTAACACCTATTCTTCTCACACTCTTCCAAAATATAGCATAGGGAGGAACACTCCCAAACTCATTCTACAAGGCCATCATCACCCTGATACCAAAACCAGACAAAGATGTCACAAGGAAAGAAAATTACAGACCAATATCACTGATGAACATGGAAGCAAAAATCCTCAACAAAATGCTAGCAAACAGAATCCAACAGCACATTCAAATGATCATACACCATGATCAAGTGAGGTTTATCCTAGGAATGCAAGGATTCTTCAATATATGCAAATCATTCAATATGATACACCACATTAACAAATTGAAGGAGAAAAACCATATGATCATCTCAGTAGATGCAGAGAAAGCTTTTGACAAATTCAACACCATTTATGATAAAAACCCTAGTGAAAAATAGGCATAGAGGGAACTTTCCTCAACATAATAAAGACCATATATGACAAACCCACAGCCAACCTTGTCCACAGTGGTGAAAAACTGGAATCATTTCCACTAAGATCAGGAACAAGACAAGGTTGCCCACTCTTATTCAACATAGTTTTGCAAGTTTTAGCCACAGTATCAGAGAAGAAAATGAAATAAAAGGAAACCAATTCGGAAAAGAAGTGAAACTGTCACTGTTTGCAGATGACATGATACTATACATAGAGTATCCTAAAGATGCTACCAGAAAACTGCTAGAGCTAATCAATGGATTTCATAAAATAGCAGGATACAAAATTAATGCACAGAAATCACTTGCATTCCTATACACTAATGATGAAATATCTGAACATGATATTAAGAAAACACTCCCATTTCCCATTGCAACAAAAAGAATAAAATGTCCAGGAATAAACCTACCTAAGGAGACAAAAGACCTCTATGCAGACAATTTTAAAATACTGATGAAAGAAATTAAAAATGATACAAGTAGATGGAGAGATATCCTGTGTTCTTGGATTGGAAGAATGAACATTGTGAAAATGATTGTACTACCAAAGCAATCTACAGTTTCAGTGCAATCCCTGTCAAACTACCACTGGCATATTTCACAGAACTGGAACAAAAAATTTCACGATTCTTATGGAAACGCAAAAGACCCTGAAAAGCCAGAGCAATTTTGAGAAAGAAAAACAGAGGTGGAGAAATCAGGCTCCCTGACTTCACACTATACTACAAAGCTATAGTAATCAAGACACTGTGGTACTGGCACAAAAACAGAAAGATAGATCAATGGAATAGGATAGAAAGCCAAGAGATAAAGCCATGCACATATGGTTACCTTATCTTTGATAAAGGGGGCAAGAATTTACAGTGGATAAAAGACAGCTTCCTCAATAAGTGGTGTTGGGAAAACTGGACAGGTACATACATGTAAAAGTGTGAAATTAGAGCACTCTCTAACACCATACACAAAAATAAACTCAAAATAGATTAAAGACCTAAATGTAAGGCCAGAAACTATCAAAGTCTTAGAGGAAAACATAGGCAGAACACTCCATGACATAAATCACAGCAGGATCCTTTTTGACCCACATCCTAGAGAAATGGAAATAAAAACAAAAATAAACAAGTGGGACCTAATAAAACTTAAAAGTTTTTGCACAGCAAGGGAAACCATAAACAAGTTGAAAAGACAACCCTCAGAATGGGAGAAAATATTTACAAATGAAGCAACTGACAAAGGATTAATCTCCAAAATTTTCATGCAGCTCAATATCAAAAACACAAACAACCCAATCTACAAATGGGCAGATGACCTAAATAGACATTTCTCCAAAGAAGATAAGCAAATTGCCAGCAAACACATGAAAGAATGCTCAACATCATTAATCATTAGACAAATGCAAATAAAAATACAATGAGATATCAACTCATATCTGTCAGAATGGTCATCATCATAAATCTGCAAACAATAAAGGTTGGAGAGGTTGTGGAGAAAAGGGAACTCTTTTCACTGTTGGTAGTAATGTCAATTGATACAGTCACTATGGAGAACACTATGGAGTTCCTTTAAAACTCAAGATATAGCTACCATACGACCCATCAATCCCACTGCTGGGCATATACCCTTAGAAAACCATAATTCAAAAAGAGTCATGTTCCACAAAATTCATTGCAGCTCTACTTACAATATCTAGGACATGGAAGCAACCTAAGTGTCCATCAACAGATGAATGGATAAAGAAGATGTGGCACATATATACAATGGAATATTACTCAACCATAAAAAGAAACAAAATTGAGTTATTTGTAGTGAGGTGGATAGGCTTAGAGTGTGTCATACAGAGTGAAGTAAGTCAGAAAGAGAAAAACAAATATTGTATGCTGACACATATATATGGAATCTTAAAAAAGGTCATGAAGAACCTAGTGGCAAGATGGGAATAAAGAGGCAGACCTACTAGAAATGGACTTGAGCATACGAGGAGGGGGAAGGGTAAGCTGGGACAAAGAGAGACTGGCATGGACATACACTACCAAATGTAAAATAGATAGCTAGTGGGAAGCAGCCACATAGCACAGGGAGATCAGCTCAGTGCACTTTGACCCCCTAGAGGTGTGGGATAGGGAGGGTGGGAGTGAGGGAAATGCAAGAGGGAAGAGATATGGGAACATATGCATAACTGATTCACTTTGTTATAAAGCAGAAACTAACACCCCATTGTAAAACAATTATACTCCAATAAAGATGTTAAAGAAAAAAAAAAGATTAAGCTAATTGGATATTCCATACTAACAGATAGCGGAAAACATACATTTGTCTGACTATAAATAAAATAATTTTAGGGGAAAAAGTTTTAACACAGAGCAATTTATTAGACTTGCAATTCAATTTTTTCATCATTTCATTTCTTAGCTTCTCTAATGGGAATATTGGTTAACAACTTCCCATTGGTGTCTTACTAGAGGAAGGTGAAAGTCCCAAATAATTTCCTTTTCACCTGTTCAAGGTACAAAATTATAACTCAGTCTGGCTCATTCAAGAGGAAATTTATATTAGTACATCTAGAAAATCACACATATAGAGGAGAATGCACTTATTAAGTATATTTATCTCACAATTTATATGGGAAATAGATATTTTTCAGTCCCTGTTCAAACATGTTTTTCTTCATATTGATGGAAGTTTTTGAATAGTTTTTCTCTGATATCTTTAGCGAATTGGTATGGTTTTATTTTCTTCCTTATATTCAGCTTAGAATTATTTTTTTCTTTCAAATCTACATCAATTATGAAAGTTCAGGTTTCCTTTACCGTCAATAAGTTTAGGGATATTATCTGGTACAAGTGATCTTCCCAAAGGAGAAATTGCTTTCCTTATTAATTGGCAACATTGTCAAAGTCAGTAACCAATGGGTCTAGTGTCTACAAATCCACAGAAGATACCTATGAAAGGGATATTGAAAGTATTAATTCTATTCTTCCATGTGAGAATACCTCTCTCAAATATTAAATTAAGTTCCTTATAAAGGTGTTGAATATGGATAAATTCATTTAAATTTAATTTTTAAAAGAGTATCTCTAAACATTAGACATTAAGTACAGTTTAATTTTTCCATAGTAAAATAATTATGTAAATCAGAAGAAACATTTTGACCAAAGGCCTGCCATCCAACACTTTGTTACCAAAACACACATGCCATTTTTAATTAGCAATTAGTCATTAGCGATAACCATTGTATGCAATTCAATTGGCAAAAATATTTAAATGTCTACTATTTGCAAAGCAATCTGTTTGTCCTCTAGAAATTAAAAAAAATAAATAAAATGTCACAGTTTAAGCCATTGAGGAATTTTTAATTTAGGAAGAGGAATTAAGACAAATACACAGATGTTTATAATATCTTTGAAGTCAGTTATTACTATAAGAAAGAAGTAAAGTGTAAGGGGTTTTGTAAGGCAATTCAGTGACCCCTCTTGAGTTGTATTCACTATGATATAGGATCACTACTTCCTCTATGTTTAAAAGCCAAAAAGTCCTACCATTCATTCTGGAATTCAAGATCCTCTGAAGAGACTTTCCAGAGCAGTCTGGACTTCTAAAGAATCTTGAGAAAATGACCTAAGAAAGTTTGTTTTGCTGTGTCTTTTTAATCTCATTATACTTGCTTGAAATTTAAAATCTTATTTTATATAGTTCTAATTTAACATTGAAACTATGCAAGACCCTGTGGGGCTCCTGGCCACAAAAGCCTTTCTGTATCCCCCATTTTTTATTTGTACGAAATAGGCTTCATTCAGCCTCCATGACCCTCCCTAAGTTCCAAAGGGCAGGTTCAAACAGTTGCTAATCAGAGAAGGGAGAGGATGTAGAGTCAAAGGAGGAGCAGTTGAGAAATAATAGTGCAGGCTTCGGGCAGAGTCCTGGCTCCTCCTCAAGGGATATATATAACAATGTCTTTGAGCTCTTCGGCATAACAAAAAACCCCAACAAATGGAAGATGTTAACAACTGGATGCAGCATTCTTCATGCTAGAAAGAAGGTCACAGTTTACCCATCATGAGGCCACCTGACACCAGATGAACTATAGATTGAAGGAATACAGACGTTGCAGGCACCCTGATCCTTATGAACAACCACTCCCTTTGACTATAAGACTAACCCCTCCCAGGTTGGGACACACAGTTTTGAGGGCATTAGACTGCTGTGGCCCTCTTTGCCTGGCAAAGCAATAAAGCTATTCTCTTCTACTTCACCCAAAACTCTGAGATTAAATTCAGTTCCCGTGCACAGAGGTCAATTTTCTGCATCAATATGAATTAGACATCAAGTTGTTGATTTTTTCTGCACAGAGTATGGTGTCCCTTTCCTCAAAACCAACAATAGAAATATCAGGATCTCATTTGTAGACTATATATTTAGTCCAAATTATTGTTTATTGATATTTTCATATGTTGGCAATTGCTGTTGTTCATACTTATTGATAATCAAATGAAGGTAAACAGGTGGAGCTTTAAGATGGTGGAAGAGTAAGACGTGGAGATCACCTTCCTCCCCACAGATGCATCAGAAATACATCTACATGTGGAACAGCACCTATGGAACACTTACTGAACACTGGCAGAAGACCTCAGACCTCCCAAAAGGCAAGAAACTCCCCATGTACCTGGTTAGGGCAAAAGAATAGGGACAGGACCTGCACCACTGGGAGGGAGCTGTGAAGGAGGAAAGGTTTCCACATGCTAGGAAGCTCCTTCACGGGTGAAGACTGTGGATGGTGGTGGGGGGAGCTTCAGAGCCGCAGAGGAGAGCACAGAAACAGGGGTGTGGAGGGCAGAACAGAGAGATTCCCGCACAGAGGAACAGAGTCGACCAGCACTCACCAGCCCCAGAGGCTTGTCTGCTCATCCGTCATGGCAGGCGGGGGCTGGGAGCTGAGGCTTGGGCTTCGGTCGGATCCCAGGGAGATGACTGGGGTTGGCTGCATGAACACAGCCTGAAGGGATTAGTGCATCACAGCTAGCCAGGAGGGAGTCCAGGAAAAAGTCTGGACCTACTGAAGAGGCAAGAAACTTTTTCTTCCTTCTTTGTTTCCTGGTGCGCAAGGAGAGGGGATTAAAAGCGCAGCTTAAAGGAGCCCCAGAGACGGGCGCAAGGTGCGGCTATCAGTGCAGACCACAGAGACTGGCATGGGACTCTAAGGCTGTGGCTGGCGCCAACAGGAAGCCTGTGTGCAAGCACAGGTCACCCTTCACACCTCCCCTCCTGGGAGCCTGTGCTGCCCACCACTGCCAGGTCCTGGTATTCAGGGACAATTTCCCCTGAAGAACACACAGCACACCTCAGGCTGTTGAAACGTCATGATGGCCTCTGCGGCCAAAGGCTCACCCCTCATCTGTACCCCTCCCTCCCCTTGGCCTGCGAGAGCCAGAACCCACAAATCAGCTGCTAGTTAAACCCCAATGTCTGAACAAAGAAGAGATGCCCTCAGGCGACCAAACACAGAGGTGGGTCCAAATCCAAAGGTGAACCCCAGGAGTTGTGTGAACAAAGAAGAGAAAGTGAAATTTCTCCCAGCAGCCTCAGGAGCAGCAGATTAAATCTCCACAATCAACTTGATGTACCCTGAATCTGTGCAATATCTGAATAGACAACAAATCACCCTAAATTGAGGAGGTGGACTTTGGGAGCAAAAATATATTACTTTTTCCCCTTTTTCTCTTTTTGTGAGTGTGTATGTGTATGCTTCTGTGTGAGATTTTGTCTGTATAGTTTTGCTTTTACAATTTGTCTTAGGGTTCTGTCTGTCCATTTTTTTAACTTTTTAAATTTTTTTTAATAATTACTTTTTTAATTTTAATAACTATTCTCTTTTACTTCATTTTATATTATTTTGTTCAATTTTCTTCTTTCTTTCTTTCTTTTTTTTTCTTCTTTTTATTCTGAGCCATGTGGAGAACAGGTCTTTGGTGCTCCAGACAGGAGTCCAGGCTAGCCACTAAGGTGGGAGAGCCAAGTTCACAACACTGGTCCACAAGAGACATCCCAGCTCCAAGTAATATCAAATGGCAAAAATCTCCCAGAGATCTCCATCTCACCGCCAAGGCCCAGCCTCCCTCAATGACCAGCAAGCTACAGTGCTGAACACCCTATGCCAAACAACTAGCAAGACAGGAACACAACACCATCCATTAGCAGACAGGCTGCCTAAAATCATAATAAGACCACAGACATCCCAAAACAAAACACCAGATGTGGACCTGTACACCAGAAAAACAAGATCCAGCCTCATCCACCAGTACACAGGCACTAGTCCCCTCCAACAGGAAGCCTACACAGCCCAGTGAACAAAACTTAGCCACTGGGCACAGAAACAAAAGAACAATGGGAACGGGGCTTCCCTGGTGGCACAGTGGTTGAGAGTCCACCTGCCAATGCAGGGGATGTGGATTCGTGTCCCAGTACATGAACATCCCACATGCCGTGGAGTGGCTAGGCACATGAGCCATGGCTACTGAGCCTGCACGTCCGGAGCCTGTACTCCACAACAGGAGAGACCACAACAGTGAGAGACCCATGTAATGCAAAACACATAAATAAATAAATAAATCAGGAACTATGAACCTCCAGTCAGTGAAAAGGAGACCCCAAACAAAGTAAGTTAAGAAAAATGAGAAGACAGAAAAACACACAGCAGATGAAGGAGAAAGGTAAAAATCCACCAGACTTAACAAATAAAGAGGAAATAGGCAGTCTACCTGAAAAAGAATTCACAGTAATGACAGTAAAGATGATCCAAAATCATGGAAATAGAATAGAGAAAATTTAAGAAACATTTAACACGAACCTAGAAGGACTAAAGAGGAAACAAGCAATGAAGAACAACACAATAAATGAAATTAAAATACTCTAGAAGGGATCAACAGCAGAATAATGGAGGCAGAAGAACGGATAAGTGACCTGAAAGATAAAATAGTGGAAATAACTACTGCAGAGCAGAATAAAGAAAAAAGAATAAAAGGAACTGAGGACAGTCTCAGAGACTTCTGTGACAACATTAAACACACCAGTATTTGAATTATAGGGGTCCCAGAAGAAGAAGAGTAAAAGAAATGGACTGAGAAAATATTTGAAGAGATTATAGTTGGAAAGTTCCCTAATATGGGAAAGGAAATAATCCAGTCCAGGAAGCAGAGAGAGTCCCTTAAAGGATAAATCCATGGAGAAACATGACAAGACACATATTAATCAAACTATTAAAAATGAAATACAAAGAAAAAAATATTAAAAGCAGCAAGGGAGGGCTTAAACAAATAACACACAAGGATATCCCCGTAAGGTTAACAACTGATCCTTCAGCAGAAAATCTGCAAGACAGGTGGGAGTGGCAGGACATATTTAAAGTGATGAAGGAGAAAAACCTACAACCAAGATTACTCTACCCAGCATGGATCTCACTCAGATTTGATGGAGAAATTAAAATCTTTACAGAGAAGCAAAAGATAAAAGAATTCACCACCACCAAACCAGCTATACAACAAATACTAAGGGAACTTCTCTAGGCAGAAAACACAAGAGAAGGAAAAGACCTAAAATAACAAACCCAAAACAATTAAGAAAATGGTAAAAGGAGCATACATGTTGATAATTACCTTAAATTTAAAAGGATTTAATGCTACAACCAAAAGACATAGACTGGCTGAATGGATACAAAAGCAAGACCCTTTTATATGCTGTCTACAAGAGACCCACTTCAGACATAGGGACACATACACACTGAAAGTGAGGCAATGGAAAAGGATATTTCATGCAAATGGAAATCAAAAGAAAGCTGGAGTAGGAATTCTCATATCAGACAAAACAGACTTAAAATAAAAACTATTACAAGAGACAAAGAAGAACACTACATAATGATCAATGAATCGATCCAAGAAGAAGATATAAAAATTGTAAATATTTATACACCCAACATAGGAGCACCTCAATACATAAGGCAAATACTAACAGACATAAAAGGGGTAATTGACAGTAACACAATCATAGAAGGGGACTTTAACACTCCACTTTCACAAAATGGACAGATAATCCAAATGAAAATAAATGAGGAAAAACAAGCTGTAAATAATACATTAAACAAGATGGCTTAATTGATATTTATAGCACATTCCACCCAAAAACAACAGAATATACATTCTTCTCAAGTGCTCATGCAACATTCTCCAGGATAGATCATATCTTGGGCCACAAATCAAGCCTTGGTAAATTTAAGAAAATTGAAACTGTATCAAGTATCTTTTCTGACAACAACGCTATGAGACTAGATATCAAATACAGGGAAAAAGTCTGTAAAATATGCAAGCACATGGAGGCTAAACAATACACTACTTAATAACCAAGAGATCACTGAAGAAATCAAAGAGGAAATCAAAAAACACCTGGACACAAATGACCATGAAAACACAATGACCCAAATCCTATGGGATGCAGCAAAAGCAGTTCTAAGAGGGAAGTTTATAGCAATACAATCCTACCTTAAGAAACAAGAAACATCTCAAATAAACAACCTAACCTTACACCTAAAGCAATTAGAGAAAGAAGAACAAAAAAACACCAAAGTCATCAGAAGGAAAGAAATCATAAAAATCGAACAGAAATAAATGAAAAAGAAATGAAGGAAACAATAGCAAAGATCAATAAAAGTAAAAGCTGGTTTTTTGAGAAGTTAAACAAAATTCATAAACCATTAGCTAGACTCATCAAGAAAAAAATGGATGAGACTCAAATCATTAGAATTAGAAATAAAAAAGGAGAAGTAACAACTGACACTGTGGAAATACAAAGGGTCATGAGAGATGACTAGAAGCAATCTATGCCAATAAAATAGACAAGCTGGAAGAAATGGACAAATTCATAGAAATGCACAACCTTCTGAGACTGAACCAGGAAGAAATAGAAAATAGAAAGAAACCAATCACAAGCACTGAAATTGAAACTGTGATTAAAAATCTTCCAACAAACAAAAGCCCAGGACCAGATGTCTTCACAGACGAATTCTATCAAACATTTAAAGAAGAGTTAACACCTATCCTTCTCAAACTCTTCCAAAATATAGCACAGGGAGGAACACTCCAAAATTCATTCTACAAGGCAACCATCACCCTGATACCAAAACCAGACAAAGATGTCACAAGGAAAGAAAACTACAGGCCAATATCACGGATGAACATAGATGCAAGCATCCTCAACAAAATACTTGCAAACAGAATCCAACAGCACATTAAAAGTATCATACACCATGATGAAGTGTGGTTTATCCTTGTAATGCAAGGATTCTTCAATATACGCAAATCAATCAATGTGATACACGATATTAACAAATTGAAGGAGAAAAACCATATGATCATCTCAATAGAGGCAAAGAAAGCTTTTGACAAAATTCAACACTGATTTATGATAAAAACCCTGCAGAAAGTAGGCATAAAGAGAATTTTTCTCAACATAATAATGGCCATATATGACAAACCCACAGCCAATATCGTCCTCAATGGTGAAAAACTGAAAGCATTTCCACTAAAATCAGGAACAAGACAAGGTTGCCCACTCTCACCACTCTTATTCAACATAGTTTTGGAAGTTTTAGCCACAGCAATCAGAGAAGAAAAAGGAATAAAAGGAATCTAAATCGGAAGAAAAGAAGTAAAGCTGTCACTCTTTGCAGATGACATGATACTATACATAGAGAATCCTAAAGAGACTCCCAGAAAACTACTAGAGCTGATCAATAAATTTGGTAAAGTAGCAGGATACAGAATTGAAGCACAGAAATCTCTGGCATGTCTATACACTAATGATGAAAAATCTGAAAGAGAAATTAAGAACACACTCCCATTTACTATTGCAACAAAAAGAATAAAATATCTAGGAATAAACCTACCTAAGGAGACAAAAGACCTGTATGTAGAGAATTATAAGACACTGATGATAGAAATTAAAGATGATACAAATAGATGCAGAGATATACCATGTTCTTGGATTGGTTGATCAACATTGTGAAAATGACTCTACCATCCAAAGCAATCTCCAGATTCAATGCAATCCCTATCAAACTACCACTGGCATTTTTCACAGAACTAGAGCAAAAAATGTCTCAATTTGTATGGAAATGCAAGAAACCCTGAATAGCCAAAACAATCTTGAGAAAGAAAAATGGAGCTGGAGGAATCAGGCCTCCTGACTTCAGACTATACTACAAAGCTACAGTAATCAGGATAGTATGGTACTGGCACAAAAATAGAAATATAGATCAATGGAACAGGATTGAAAGCCCAGAGAAAAATCCACACACATATGGTCACCTTATCTTTGATAAAGGAAGCAAGAATATACAGTGGAGAAAAGACAGCCTCTACAATAAGTGGTGCTGGGAAAACTGGACAGGTACATGTAAAAGTGTGAAATTAGAACACTCCCTAACACCATACACAAAAGTAAACTCAAAATGGATTAAAGACCTAAAAGTAATGCCAAACACTATCAAACTCTTAGAGGAAAACATAGGCAGAACAGTCTTTGACATAAATCACAGTAAGATCCTCTTTGACCCACCTCCTAGAGAAATGGAAATAAAAACAAAAATAAACAAATGGAACCTAATGAAACTAAAAGCTTTTGCACAGCAAAGCAAACAATAAACAAGACCAAAAGACAGCCCTCAGAATGGGAGAACATATTTGCAAATGAAGCAACTGACAAAGGATTAATCTCCAAAATTTACAAGCAGCTCATGCAGCCCAATATCATAAAACAAACAACCCAATCCATAAATGGGCAGAAGACCTAAACAGACATTTCTCCAAAGAAGATATACAGATTGCCAACACATGAAAGTATGCTCAATATCATTAGTCATTAGAGAAATGCAAATCAAAGGTACAATGAAATATCATCTTACACGACTCAGAATGGCCATCATCAGAAAATCTACAAACGATAAAAGCTGGAAAGGTTGTGGAGAAAAGGGAACCCTCTTTCACTGTTCGTGGGAATGTAACTTGATACAGCCATTATAGCTAATCTTACGGTGTTTCTTTAAAAACCTAAAAATAGCACTACCATACGACCCAGCAATCCCACTACTGGGCATACACCCTGAGAAAACCATAACTCAAAAACAGTCATGCACCAAAATGTTCATTGCATCTCTATTTACAATAGCCAGGACATGGAAGCAACCTAAGTGTCCATCAACAGATGAATGGATATAGACGATGTGGCACATATATACAATGGAATATTACTCAGCCATAAAAGGAAACGAAATTGAGTTATTTGTAGTGAGGTGGATGGAGCTAGAGTCTGTCATGCAGAATGAAGTAAGTCAGAAAGCGAAAAACAAATACCTTATGCTAACACATATATATGGAATCAAAAAAAAATTAAAAAAGGTCATGAAGAACTTAGGGGCAAGAATGGAATAAAGACACAGACCTAGTAGAGAATGGACTTGAGAATATGGGGAGGGGGAAGGGTAAGCTGGGACAAAGTGAGAGAGTGACATGAACATATATTCACTACCAATCATAAAATAGCTAGCTAGTGGGAAGCAGCCTCATAGCACAGGGAGATCAGCTTGGTCCTTTGTGACCACCTAGAGGGGTGGGGTAGGGAGGGTGGGAGGAAGGGATTCACAAGAGTGAAGAGATATGGGAACATATGTATATGTATAACTGGTTCACTCTGTTATAAAGTAGAAACTAACACACCATTTAAAGCAATTAAACTTCGATAAAGATGTTAAAAAAAAAAAATGAAAGCAAACATGTGAGCTAGAAAGCCAGGTCACTTCACTTGGCAAATTAATACAGATAGAAACATGATATAGTCTCAAATATCTTGCTCTGAATAAGACTTTTGATACTGGATAGAAAATTCTGAACCTTGAAGGATTTGTGTTCCTTCTCAGTCACAAAGTAAGACAGGAAGTGGGCAGGGCACAACCTTTAAAAGAATGACATAGCAGTTGAGGACACAACATAAACTGGTTAGAACCAACTAGGTTCAAGATGGCAGATGACTGACTTCCAGTAGACCTTGAGCCTAATTATACACTCATTTTAATTCATCAGCATGCTAAATGACATACCCACAGGTGCCATAACAGTTCCACGGCCAACCAAGAACCAACCCTTGGTGGCCTGTCCCATGGTCTCTCCTGAGACCACATTTTTTTCCTGAAACAACTTTTCTGGCACCCAATGTGGGGACTCAAAGGGCATAATCTTGATCTGTGTATTGGGCTATGGCTTCCCTCTGTGGAGGGTGGCTGGGACTCATCCTGAGCTGTGTAGAGTCAAGTAGCCCCTTAGGTGGTAGCTTATGCTGCCTTGCAGGATCTGGCAGGTACAAGTTCTCTGGCTGTGAAGGAGCCCACTCAGCTCAAGTCTCTTCTCCCTTCAATCTTTCTCATTCTCCTACCAATCTGTCTCTTTGGACTTGAAAAGATCCACTGAGACAACCACTGGACTTCCAAATTAAGACCACAGGGCAAGTAATTGGTAACTTGGTTAGGTGACTTTCCCCTCTGTGGCTCCTTGAGCCCAATTCTCCCTCTCTACTCTTTCTTAATCCCAGTGTGGTTTGGGGATGCTGGAACTGTGTTGGGGGTCCAAATTGGGGGACTCTGTGAGTCATCTAAATCTTCAGCCTCATCCTCCCCAAGTGCTCCTGGATCTTACGGCCTCATTGCATCCCTGAGTGGATGTTGTAGGTGAACACTTCCCTCAAGAGGGTCACGGTCCCTTGCCCCCACCCCCCAGGAATTGTTGTGGCTGTACACTTGAGGCAGAAGGCAGGAGATAGATGGGCTCCAGGCTAAACAGTTACAACTGGCCTCCTGTTCACACTTCCTGGGGCGAGAAGAAATGGGTTCCAGGCCAGACATTCATTAGAATCCCCTTGTTTACATTTCCTGAAGCAAGAGACAAACGGGTTCCAAGTCTACATATTTATGACTGGACTCCTGTCTATATTTTGAGATCTGTACCTTGATATAAAAACCAGCACCAGAAATAGGGTTAGTAACTGGACATTGGATGTTTTTATGGCATGGACAGAGTGGGATTAAACCCTGTTAAAAGGTCAAGAGGTCTTTTGTTTCCCATCCTTGGGGCAAAGGAAACATTGCCACATGCACAGAAAGTCCCCTTGGGGGTCAAAAAGGAGGGGGCACCACCCAATAATATGTGATGCTAAGGCCATCCAATAGGCCTCTGGGATGTAATCCATCTTGAAAAAAAGTTGGGCACGCATGTTGAGGAGGGTCCTAAGACAGGTCAGGTGTGGAAAAAGACCAGATAATTGGCCAAAGGTAAACAAAGACCTGGAAGAATTGCCCTATATAAATGATGTAACTACCTCTTTACTGAGCTCCTCCTCATTAGGGAGGATGACCACACCCTTTCTCTCCAGATGTGTATCTCTGCCTTGCTTCTATCTTAACTAAACAAACTGTTTCTCTCTGTGCTCTCCCACTTGTCGTTGTGCTATGTCTCTAATAAAAAATTTTGTACCTGCCTTTACCATTTTGCCTCTGTGAGCAATGCATTTTTCACTGGGGGCAAAAGCCAGGGTGTGGGTTGGCTAGGATTCTTTGTTTTCATCCAGGCTACCCAGGTTCAATCCCTGGGCAGGGAATTAAGATCTCACTTCACACCACCACTCACTGCTGCCTTCCCAAGATCACAACTTCCTAGTCCCACTCAGTCATCCTCCTTATTTCAACCCCCATTTCAACTGTGATAACAAGCCAGGTTGTGCTCCCTGTTAAGGGTCACATCTCGTGGGGAGCCCAGACACCCCTGAGCAGAAGTTGTGAGTGAGCACTTCGCTCATAGGGGTCACCTATGGACTGTATCAACCCCTGAATGGAGGTAGTAGTCGAGCACCTTTCTCAGTAGGCTTGTGAATCACTGGCCTAGGAAGTATCATGGCTGTGCACCTTCTTGCCAACTCCTCTCTATTCTAACAAGTGTCATGGCTGTACACCTTCCCTCCTGCCCTGGATTTCTCTTATATCCTCCACCTCTCCTTACTTCGTGGACTCTCTATTTATCCTTGAACTTCCTCGCCAGCTTTGCCAGCAGGTTGGTTGTTGCCTCTTTTACTTCTGTGGGGAGGTAACCCTCCTAAATATCACAAGGACCATATCCTGAGAGCTTTTGCCTTGTATTGTTATCACTGCTTTGTGGTGCTCCAGCCTTACCTTTCAGGGCTATTTATTTCTCTTTCTTTTGTTTCAGTGATAAAGTTAATCCATTTAGTTTGCTCAGGGCCTGGGTCTCCTTCCTCTCTCTCTGAAGGATTTAGGCCCTGGGACTCTGGTTGCTTTTTCTCCCACTGGCTCTTGTTCCTTTCCTTGATTAATCAAAGAGACCTCCTCAGGCTCACTGACCAGGCAGGTTTCGGGGGCTCACTGTTGACACTGGGAGAACGAATGCCAGGACAAATAGCTACAATTTGGCTAGAATCCATCAGACCCCCATTTTATCAAGATACAGGAATTTTTTTTAAATAATGGGGACCACTACAAGCATCGTGAAGGACTCCCCCCTTGGATGCATATTAGCTAATTGGGGGAAATTTAGACGGGATGGTTTAAGAAAAAAAGAAATTAATTTTCCTTTTCAATACTGCATGACCCCAATACAAATTAGAGGACCAAGAGATCTGACCAGAAAATGGGTCATTGAATTACAATACCATCTTGCAGCTGGGCTTATTTTGTAAAAAGAAACATAAATGAGGGGAAGTCCTATACATCCAAATGTTCATAACCTTATTCCAAAATCCATGTCTAAAGAATTCCTGTCAAGTGTGCCTGGTTCACACCCCTTCAAAGTGCTTCTTCCCAAACAGGAGCCTGATGTTTTAGATGATCCCCTTATGAGTACACCTCCCCAAGGTCCAAACCTGGGAACTGTTACCTCTCCCAATTCTGAGGGGGGGGACAGTCTTCTGGACCATTTACCCTTGACACCCCATCTGGGGAGCTGGAGACAACAGACACCCATAAATCAGCTCATGGATTTGGCCTTTGGAGTATTTAACAATAGAGATAAGGTTGAAGAGGCAAAAAGAATTCAAGGACAACAGCAAAAAGCACAAGTACTGGTGGCATTCCTAAACCCTGCACCACCTCAGGGTTACATTCCTTTGTGAAGACCCATGGTGAGGACAGGATCCAGGAAGCCTGAATCAGAGCCACTGTCTTGCCAAGAAAGCATCTGTTTTAAGTGTGACCAAGAGGGCCCCTGGAAGGTCAAATGCTCCCTGTATGGGAAAAGTCCATGGGGACCCGCACAATATACAAACGAGAAGGCCATTGGAAGTGGGACTGCCTCCAGTCCAAAAGGGGACTCAGGGCCCCCAAACCAGTGATGTCTGAGAGGACTGGAGATTGATGGGGCCTGGGATCCTCCCTGGCTTCCAAAGGACACCTGGTCCTTTCTGTGGACGAAGCTTGGATAACCCTTGATGTGGCAAGTAGGAAAGTTATTTTCTTATTTGATATGGAGATTGCTTACTCTGTGTTGACTGATTTCCCTGGACCCTTGCCCTCCCCATGCTGTATAATAATGGGGATTGGTAGAAAGCCCAAAACCAAGCTATTTACCCCTCCCCTCAACTGCTTGCTAGGAAATTTTACATTTCCACATCAGTTTCTGCTCATGCCTGAGTGCCCCATCCCCTTGTTGGGAAGAGACTTACTCACTAAATTACAGACAATAGTCCAAGCTGGAAGCCTTCATGGAGAAGACACACACCGAGAAAAATAATTGCTCTTTGCTGGAGGAGTCTACCTCAGTCGCAAGCTAGATGAGGTCTCCATTTCACCCCATCTAAGTTTTTAAACTATGTGCTGTTAAACAGGTTCACAGTGCCAGAACTAAAGGTCACTTTCTTCTGCATTCCCCTGCACCCAGTCTCCCAATATCTCTTTTTCTTTGAGTGGACAAATCCAGACACTGTAATGCCTCCACTCTGTGTGCTTATAAAATTCAAGCTGAGAGTGCCTACAGTATAGGAAAGGAATGGACAAAAAACTGTCTAAAAATTGTCCAGCTACCTTTAGAAATGGAGATCACATGAGACTGTATGAAAGCCTCCTCAGATCAAAGGCTGGACTGAGGGAAATAATTTAAAATTTTCTTAAACCGAGGGAGGACCCCCCAAAAGAGTTTGTAAATAGATTACCAAAATGGGAGGCTACTGGTCTGACTAAACTAACCATACTTGTTAACAATTTTAGGGGAAGCCTTCTCTTCTAAGCTAAATGAAGGATAGTAAAACATTCCAACATAGGTAAATGATTATGTCAGTCCTTCAACATCATTGAGGTAGCCACCAAATTCTTCTTCTTCAAAAAAATAAAACTGTCCTTGCTTTACAAATCTAGTCTTTACAGGACCAGAGGTATGACTCTAAAAATAATTCAAAGCCCACCAATCCTGTTACCACTCCCAAAACCTTCCCTATTTATCTTAAGAGGCCTATAAGTATTAAACAAAGAGGGAACAAAGTCATCCTAAGAACTTGCCTTTCTCCTCCCATGCTTTTGAAATGCAAATGTTTACCTGGTTTTCTCCAGGAATCCTTATCTCTGCCATCTTAAAAAAATACAAATTAAAATAATAATAATAATAAAAAATACAAATTTTGAAACAGGTAAGCAATTTGGAACTTGTCAAGGACAAATAAGGACCTTAAGTGTCTTCCCCATAAATATTAGCAAAAAATATATTTAGCCATCTAGACAGGTGACCGTGACTTTTATATAAATACTTATAAATATGAAGGACACCAGCCAGAGTGAATTTCAGGTTCATGTGATCTAGAAAACATTCAGTGTTAAATTAATATCTGGTATTAGCTTAAGTGTGTTGGTTTGATTAATATAGACGTCTTTAGAGGCATCAATGTTAAGTATAATACTCCTGTTGTACCTAGTATTACTAGAGGTCAAATAAGACCTTTTTATCATATATCTGTTGAAATTTGTTAGTAAGAAAAATAAATTGGAATGATGAAATTTTTATAAGTGAATTAAATACAAGTGAGATAAGAGCTTTTGGATGAAATTTTTAGGAATAATTATATTTAATAAATGTCTGCTTAAGAATAATCTGTCCAGGTATTTGGAAATTTACTTGAAATTTAGAGTTGTTCTAAATTAAGTGATGGATATTTATTAAATAGCTAGGTCATTCCCAAATAAAATAAGATAATGAGGCTTCAATTACTAAAGAGAGAAACTAAAGGTATTTAGGACTATTGATAAATATGTTTGCTACCACTCTGACATATGCTCTATAACACAGCACATGGCTTTTAGAAATCATTGGTATGTATGTCTACCAATCTACAGAGTACTGGTGCAGAAGAGAGTTTATGATCACTTAAGAAAAGTAGGATGCGTGTTTTGAACAAAAGAAGGTATGAGGTAGGACGTTACATTCTTTTAAGGGAAAAGACTTTTGTCCTACAGCTGGTTGCTTCTAAATGGAAAAAACGGGCCCAGTGATATAGATACAAAAAGTTGTAAAAGGTTTGTGGAAAATGAAAAGGAAATTCAGTTGGGTAAATTAATTTTGTTGGGAGTGGGCTGAGGCAAAGCTTGGATTCGGTCTCTGTGAAGAAAACAAAATTTTCTTGAAGTGTGTTTCTTTGCCTTTAAGTGATCTGTATTTCCTTTTGGGAAACGCAGACCTCTCACTGTTGTGGCCTCTCCCGTTGCGGAGCACAGGCTCCGGACGCGCAGGCTCAGTGGCCATGGCTCACGGGCCCAGCCGCTCCGCGGCATGCGGGATCTTCCCAGACCAGGACACGAACCCATGTCCCCTGAATCAGCAGGCAGACTCCCAACCACTGCACCACCAGGGAGGCCCTCCTTTTGGGATCTCTTGTAACTCTGGTTAAGAAATGAGTATTGTCTCACAGTGTACTATGATCTTATTTGACCAAATGTTTTAAAGTTTTTGACAAAATTCCCAAATATCAAATTTTAATTAAAGTTCTTTTGACTTCCAGCTAACTTTGGGATGCTGTAGAGAGCTCCTGAGGCATCTCAGAGAGATATTTAACTAGTATTATTTGGTATGTTTAATTACATGGAGAGCATTATCATATGAGTGATAAACCTACTTAAGATATACCATGTAGATGAATGTTATTAATATAGATTTCTAAAAATTATATAAAGTTTCTGGAATTGGGATATGTCCTGGTATAATGCTAAAGTCCTAGTTGTTATCTTAAAATGTTGTATGTCACAGCAGTAACCAAACTTCTTTATCAATAACACTATAATCAGATATTTAAATGTGACTTTTAAGTCTTTTGTCATTTATAGACAGTTATTTTTGTACTGATGCTGTTACAAAAGTGCTTTATTTTCAAGAAGAGTCATAGGAAGGCTACAGAAGCAGTTACAACAGTTCCCTATTGAGATGATGGTTATGTGAGGATTCCAGCCCATACCGACTTAAAACCAGTAGCCATCTTGCCCCTGGAGCCCCTAGATCAAGCATCCAGAGATTTTTACTCTCTGACAGAGAGGGCTGAGGCCCTTACTCAGCTTTGAAACAGCTACAGAAAACAGACCATCACCCTCTGCTTCCCATAAGATTATGGGAGTAAAATCTCAGTGGGGAATGAGACAGGAAGGGGCAGGGCACAACCTTTAAAAGAATGACATAGCAGTTGAGGACATGACATTCACTGGTTAGAACCAACTAGGTTCAAGATGGCAGATGATTGAACTACAGTAGACCTTAGCCTCATTATATGTTCATTGTAATACATCAGCACATTAAATGACACACCCACAGGTGTGATGATGTTTCAAGGCTGAACATAAAAGGTCAAAAAAGTGGGCAGTGGCCTAATTCCTGGAAATCTGTGCCCTTTCCCCAAAATAGTGGAATAATCCTCCCACTCATTAGTCTATGAAATTAGCCAATCTATAAAACTGATCACCCCATATTTCAGGGTCTCTCTCCTTCTGAGATGACCTATACTCTGTCTATGGTCTGTGTGTATCCCTGAATAAACCTTCTTTCATTTTACCATGGCTCACTCTTGAATTCTTTCCTGCACAAAGCCAAGAACCTACACTTGACAGCTGTCCCAGGGACTAGCCTGAGACCTGGAATGTGACCATCCTCTCACACATCACTTGCTTTCCTGAAACAAAACCATCATAATTTTAATTAAGCTCTATATGTACTTCATGATTATCTCTCACTGTCCTCAAAGACTTTTTATTGCCTCCTTTCTCTTCATGCTTATAGAACTTTATCATATATATATATCATATTAAAATTTATCAATTATATAATATTATATGTGTATATGTTTGTATTTTTACTACTCTAGGAGGTGGATTTAAAAAGATCTTGCTGTGGTTTATGTCAGAGAGCATTTTCCTATATTTTCCTCTAAGAATTTTATAGTAACTGACCTTACATTTAGATCTTTAATCCATTTTTACTTTATTTTTGTGTATCATGTTAGAGAACATTCTAATTTCATTATTTTACATGTAGCTGTCCAGTTTTCCCAGCACCACTTATTGAAGAGACTGTCTTTTCTCCATTGTATATTCTTGCCTCCTTTGTCATAGATTAGGTGACCATAGGTGAGTGGGTTTATCTCTGGGCTTTCTATCCTATTCCATTGATCTATATTTATATTTTTGTGCCAGTACCATAATGTTTTGATGAATGTAGCTTTGTAGTATACTCTGAAGTCAGGGAGCAATCTCAAGATTGCTTTTGCTATTCAGTTTCTTTTGTGTTTCCATGTAAATTGTAAAATATTTTGTTCAATTCTTTGAAAAATGCTATTGGTAATTTGATAGGGATTGCATTGAATCTGTAGATTACTTTTGGTAGTATAGTCATTTTGACAATGTTGATTCTTCCAATCCAAGAACATGGTATATCTCTCCATCTGTTTGTGTCATCTTTGATTTCTTTCATCCATATCTTATAGTTTTCTGCATACAGCCTATTTGCCTCCTTAGGTAGGTTGATTCCTAAGTAGGTTTATTCCTAGGTATTTTATTCTTTTTGATGTGATGGCAAATGACAGAGAAAGACAAATATCATGGGTTATGGCTTATATATGGAATCTAAAAAAAAATGGTGCAAATGAACCTATTTACAAAACAGAAATAGAGTCACTGATGTAGAAAACAAACTTATGGTTACCAAGGGGGAAATGGGGGAAGGGATAAATTGGGAGATTGGGATTGGCATATACACACTACTATATATAATATAGATAACTAATAAGAACCTACTGTATAGCACAGGTAAATCTAGTCAATACTTTGTAATGACCAATATGGGAATAGAATCTAAAAAAGAGTGTATATATGTATAACTTATTCACTTTGATGTATAGCAGAAATTAACACAACATTGTAAATCAACTATATTCCAATAAAACCTAATAAAAAATGCATGTAATGTGATGTCAGATATCACACTAAACACAGGATGTATAGAGATAAACACAGAATTTGTGTCTTCAAAACATTCCCAGTTGGGTGGGAAAGATAGATGAGCAAAAAAGACCATGATCATACAATGAGTTTATGAAATATAAATAGCACAAGGTGCTGAGGAAGGACAAGGTAGGTGTACATCTCACTTGATTGGAAGGGGCAGGGAATATGTTTAGAGCAGATGCTCTCTGCACTGAGTTTTGAAGGGTGCATGGGAGTTAGGCAAGTGAAGAGGAGAAAAGAATAGATATTCCCATAAGAACAAAAAAATACAGGCATGAAGAAAGACAACACAACGTGTGACTGAAATGGGGTATTTGGGGAACCAAAAGTCCTAAGGATGAAATAAATGACACAGTGTGCAGAGTGGCAAAAGGAAGCAAAAATTTGTCAGGGACAAGATCTTTAAAGATCTTGTAAGATTGACCAAGGGTTTAGATATCTACAGTCATGTACTCTTTTTCTGAGGTAAAAATGAATATTACTGACAGCCTGCTTAAGATTTACATTTAGATAGCACCAAGGAAGACAAAAGTAAGCATGCTCCAACTTCAACTAATTACTGATTATCCCTAGTAGACCTTCTTCCTGTCTTCTTATTCTAAGTCACTCTCATTTCCAATTTGGACTAGCTCTTCCAACTGGTTTTTACACAGAATCCAGAAATATCTTTAAAAACTCAAATTTGGATTGTGTAACAGTTCCCAATGTTCTCCGTTATGTTTAGGATGGAGAATAAATTCTAAGCATACAGTGAAAACTCATGGTCTTGTTACTGTTGTTTACACACTTGCTACCCTCCACTCCTTTCTGGGCTTCAAACACATCCATCTTCTTTCAAATTCACAAACCAGCCAGCCAAGCCATTTTCTGCCTTAAGATATTTATACACATATTTTAACTCTGAATGCTCTTTACTTCTCCACCCTCTACCTTTGCTTCATTAACTCATACTATGATCAAAGTTCAGCCTAAACATTGCTTCCTCAAGAGAGTCCTCTTTGCCTACCCAAAATAAAGTAAGACCTTCTTTCATGCGTTCTTTCAGGACCCTGAATATTTTCTTAATATCATTTATTTCTATGCAATTAAATAATTATGAAGTTAACTATCTTTTTAATTACAGTGTCATGATGGTAGGAATACCAAATATATGATTCAGAAGTACTTCCCCAGACCTTAGCAGAATGTCAGGTATATAGTAGATGCTTAGTAAATATTTGTTGAATAAAAAATGGATGAACAAATACATTTCTAGAAAGGTAGTATTAATTTTTAGATGCTGCTACAGTTAAGTTTAGGGCCATAGGGAGCAATAATTAATCAAATGTGTGCTAGTGGTCTTTAGTAGAAATTCCTTATATATGTTAATGGCTATTTCTTAACCTGAAATGGTTATCAGAGGAAAATTTCTTTGAAAAATAAAAGCACTATGCTAATGCCTATTATTATTTATTCTGCTTTCTGTTCATACTCTTTCTCCTCTTCTGCTTCTTCCACTCTTTACAATATTGTAAGCAGCTGAACCTGAGCTGGTAACAGTATTAATTAATTAGCAAATACTTGTTAGGCAGCTATGATATTTCAGGCATTGTACAAGGCACAGGAATCAATGATACACAAAAATAGGCAGGAATCTGTTCGGATTTGAGCTTTCCTGCCTAATTATATTTCATCATCTCTAAGAGCTGATCATACCTCTATAAAGGTATGAGGTTTTTTTAGATCCAATTGCCCCGCCCCCCATTTTTTCTTCATTGCATTAGGATGACGAGGTCATTATGTAAATACAGAAAACAATTTGATTAAACTGGCCTTATGAACCTATTCAATTGTTTGGGTTGCTTTTCCTGCAAAAAGAAAACAGCTTTAAAAACTCATACATTTATTTAGCACATTATTTAGTACATTTATACAATACTCACAGTGCCCCTAAATTCATATGACCAACAAATTTCCAACTGTGCTTACTTTCCAGCTGTCCCATTTTCAAGGAACACATACTTTCTGTGAATTATTTTCCTCTTTAATGTTCAGACCTTTAATTTCACTTACAAGCCATGAATACTGCGTACTACACTCCCCTGAAATATTTATATTCTACCTGAATAATTGGTTAGGACTGTAACAAGCTCTAAAGGAAAAGAATGAAATGGTATATATAGAGTTATTTATAGAGTTAAGTCTTCCTGAATAGTCTGGGAAGCTTGAAACAACAAGGACCTCATTTAAGTGGCAAAGTACATTAACAATGTAGACAGGTTGTGTATGGATAGCACCATGCCCAGTGACTGTTATTGTATCACAGTGCATAAGCATGAAAAAATATCAATGTGATTAGACCACCAATGGACAAATGTACCATATTAAGTATACATTTCTCAGTATCTCTGGTAGAATACAATGCTCCTAAGCTAAGGATTTTAGAGAAATAGTGTGCTTGAATTACACTGAAATGACCTGTTCAGTGTCTAAAATATGCGCTAACAGAGTCACTCCTTTGTGCCACTAGAAAATCCCTGTTAGGACTTCCCTGGTGGTGCAGTGGTTAAGAATTTGCCTGCCAATGTAGGGGACATGGGTTCTATCCCTGGTCCAGGAAGATCTCACATGCTGCGGAACAACTAAGCCCGTGCACAACAACTACTGAGTCTGCACTCTAGAGCCCATGAGCCACAACTAGTGAGCCTGCATGCCACAACTACTGAAGCCCTTGTGCCCTAGAGCCCTCATGCAACTACTGAACACACGTGCTGCATCTACTGAAGCCCGCATGCCTAGAGCCCATGCTCTGCCACAAGAGAAGCCACCTCAATAAGAGAAGCCACTGCAACTGAGAAGCCCGCGCACCGCAACGAAGAGTAACCCCCACTGGCTGCAATTAGAGAAAGCCCACGTCCAGCAATGAAGACCCAACACAGCCAAAAAAGAAAAAAGAAAAAGACAGAAAGAAAATCCATGTTAAAATGTGAATGCTCAGGGGAGAGGTAATGCTCAGAACCATTAGGAGTCATTTATACATTAGCATAGATTAATGTATTTGTTTATTCTAGTGAGCAAACCACAAAATTATGGTCTACAGAGACACTATGAAGAGGTAGCATGAGATTTGGAGAAGGGAGAGTATTACTACAAGGTCGAATAAGTGCTACAGTATAATTCTTGAAGAAAAGCAAGGCGTTGTATACTGAAATTGAAGAATTATATTTCTTAGTGACTCTGGAATGACAAACATGGTAGAATAGAAAGAAATTCATATAAAATCAGATCAGAAATTGAGTTCTGCTTTCATGATGGTACCGTGTTTTCTTTCCCGGCTCATGCCATATCACTCGCTTGTTTGCAGTGCTCCAGCCACTCTAGTCTTCCTTAAATATGACAAGAAAGCTCCTATCTGGCTTTCAGTTTTTGCCAATGTGCTATTGTCTACCTTGGGTATCTTCCCTCTTCTCTTTACATAATAAGTTCGATGTGTATATGTAGTATACAGATGTCTTGTCAACATCAACATTTGGTTTGTTCTCTTAATAATATTTATCAAATTCTGCATTAAAAATTGTTTTATTTTTGCTATCTCCCCATGTGGGATAAAGGCTACATGATGGTAGAAACCATGTCTGTCTTATTCACTGTATTTCACACAGAACCTATCATATGCATGGTTAACAACAAATGTTCAAAATACTTGTTTATTAAAATAATGTGTGAATGACTTTGGCTGCCTCTTCTTTGCTCTATTTAAATTATATTCCATGATCACATAATTTCAGATCCCTTAGCCCTCTCTTGTTTGAGGTAGTAAGCAAGCACCACCCAGGTTAAATTCAAAACTTTGCCAGTTCTGAAACTGCTTTGGAGCAGCTGTACACAACCATGCAGCCTGGTCTCACTTTAAGTGTATTACCATGGATCTCAAATGGGATTCGAATGATGTCTGGAAAACACATTTAGGACATAGATTACTCATTCACTCCTCTAAAATGACCCAACTTCTTCCAACTTCACATGCTCCCTGAAGACCTTGCTTGCTACCTTACTGAGAAAAACTGAAGCAATCAGGAGTTAAATTTACAAAGACTTCCATCCAGAAGATACTTCCAAAGCTCCCCACAACTCTGTACCCATATTTGGTCTTCCTACTAATTTTATTACTTATGTGAACTTTTCATGCTCCTATATAAGCCAGTACTGTACTTTCTATTGAGTAGATTACATCTCCCTCTCTTGCTCAAGAATCTTGCTCAAACATATTTTCTCTTTTAAAGAGCATTTCCTATAATCATAAAAAGAATGCTGTTATTTCTTGCATCCTAAATATTAAAACAAATAAAATCATTTTTGATCCTACTTCTTCCACCAGTCCCTGCCTCATTTTCTCACTGTCTTTGCTGGAAAACTACTCAAAAAGTTGCTTGCACTACCACTTCTACTTCCCCTTCTCCTACTTTCTTCAATCAACTCTAACCAGGTTTTTAATTCCATCGCTCCACTGAAATTGCTTTTATCAAAGTTATCTTGACTCTATAGTGCCTAATCCAATGACCAACTTTCATTCTATCAATTTTGATCTACCAGCAGCATTTTATATTTTCTACCACTCTCAGATTTTCACTTGGCAATCAGGATACCACAGTCTCATGGTTTTCTTCTAATCTCTATAACAGCTTCTCTGAGTCTTGGTCTGGCTCTTCCTCTTCTCCTGGATATTATTGTGCCACTAAGACTCAGTGTTTTGTCCTCTTATTGTCTCTGTCCACATTCTCTTCGTTGGTGATTCCCTTCAGAGTCATGGTCTTGAGTGTCATTTATGTGTTACAGCTCCTGAATTCCAGAATTGTATATCTAACTTTTACTCAACTTTTCCATTTGGATGTCTAAAAGACAACCCAAATTATCCTGTCCAAACTGATAGCTGGTTCTTTCCACAAAATCTTTCCTTCTATCACCTTTCTCATCTCTATGACAATCCCATTCTTTCAAGAGTTTGCGCCTAAAACTTTTGAATCTTCCCTGATTCCTCTCTCTTAACACACAACATGCCCTCTGGAAATCCTGTTGGCTTTACTCACTAAGTATATCTAAAATACACTTATTTCTCACTACTTCTACTGCTACTATCTTGATGTGAGCCATCAGAATCTCCAAGCTGGATTACTACTCTGGCTTCTTAGAGGTGTCCCTGCTTCTACTCTTACCCCACCCTCCAGTCTATTTTCAGCACTGCAGACAGCGTGATCTTTAAAAAAAAGAATCTAGATTATGTCACTTTTTTCAAAACCCTCCAGTAGTTCGCTATTTTACTCAAAGTAAAAGCTAATATACTGACAAAGGCTTATAACGTACTTAGGAATAACACGTCTTGCCCCTCTGACTTTATTTCTTTCCATTTCTTACCGTACTCCCTCATTCTTCTGATTTCAACCATACTGAGCTCCTTGTTGTTTCTGAAACATGCAAGATGGTTTCTCATCTTGGCCTGTTTGCACTTGATTTTTCACTTGAGCACTTGGGTACTCAGAGGGATAACCTCATTACCTTCTTCAAGTCTTTCCTTCAGGTTCAGATACCCCTTCTCAATCAGGCTTATTCTGAGCACAACCAGAAATCCTGATTACATTCACTCTCTTCTATTTTTCTCATAGCATATGTTACCTTCTTATTTATTATACAGTTACATCTGTCTCCTTTAGCTAGAACATAGACAGTGTTTTGGTCACTGAAGTTTCCCAAGAATCTAGATTAGTGCCTGGTCCATAGCAGATGATCAATAAATTGAATAAGTGAATGTCTACGGCACTTACTGGCCCTTCAAATGAATAAGTTAGCATAAAATGCTGATCTTTTCTCATCTATAAAAATGAGGTGATGGCAATATTTCTCATAATTGTTCTGTAAGCTAATGTAGATATAACCGATTCACACTCCGCTCAAGACAAAATGAATATTATGATTTCATTAGTAGAAGTCAGTTGAACTGAAAGATAAAAATGGTAACAAGGAAAGCTCTCAGAAAAGACCACAAAGATTTTTTTCCTCTTTTTTTAAGGCCCAGGTAATCCATCCAGAAAAGATGTCAAAATCACCAGAATGACAATTTATTAACCTACAATGATGTTAGTATTCCTGTAACTGGAATTACTCAAAGCACTTATGATTATGATCATTTTTTTCTCTGTGGCTAAACTACATAAATGAGAAAAAAATCATAATTACAAATTCCTGATTCAATT
Organism: Neophocaena asiaeorientalis asiaeorientalis; assembly: GCF_003031525.2. Taxonomy (NCBI): domain Eukaryota; kingdom Metazoa; phylum Chordata; class Mammalia; order Artiodactyla; family Phocoenidae; genus Neophocaena; species Neophocaena asiaeorientalis. The sequence continues at coordinate 59,050 of NW_020172729.1, forward strand.
TACCATGTGAAGTCTCTAACAAAAAACTGTATATGAGCAGCACATCATCTCCATAATGGCTGTCTTGCTTTTGGGGTATCATATTAGTCCAAAGGGAGTTAATAGAACTGAAAGTTTAATGATATTAAGCTAAGAACGTGGGCCACATCCATCAGGACTGCACTGTCTTGCACTGAATTCTACACTACCTAGTTTTTAGTTCCAAATTAGACTATGAATTAGATCATTCCTGAAGATAATTGAAATAACACTTGCTGTTTTCTCAGCATTTTTGGTAAGACAATCTCCTCCTGCATGAGATATTCATTGTTTATATATGCTAATATCATCTTATTTCTGCTGAGTTCTGTGGGTTCAGGGTAACTCCGACTTTTTCAGGTTGTTTTGACTACCAACATTCTGGCTCATGTCCATTCATTCTTTAATAAATAATTAATAATCACCAAATCTGTGCTGGATACTGTTCTTAAAGCTGGAACTCAGCTGTGAACAAAATAAAGACTCTGCATTCATGGAGATTATATTTCATTGGAGTAGAGAGACAATGCAAACTTACCAATAAGCATGTAATAATGTCAGGATGTTTATTTGAGGACACATTATATTTGTGTGTAATCAAATATATTTACTTGATTTGCAATCAATTCTATGTATAGTTAGTTCTTTCTAGTTCATTTGATATGGTTTCCAGAAATACTCCTACCTCTTTAAGAAAAAAAAAAAAAAAAGAGATAAAGTTTTGAATACAAAATTAGGAAAAATTTTGGATACAAAATGGAAGGAACCACTGCAACTGAACAGCCCTGAAGCTTCAGCTTCATTAATGTCACAGTCTACTGTCCTCTGAGGTGCCCTCTGACTCTTTCCAAGTCACTCCTGATGTTAAGGACAATGTGAGGGAAATGAAGTCAGAGTGAAAGGAGACAGTAGTCCAAACAAAGATAGGTTACTTTGAAAATTTCTACAGAACTATTTGATCTTATACTCATTTTGTTTGGGAAACTTCCTATAAAACTTTCAAGAGATTAAAAAAAAGGAAGAAATTTTACATCAGTATCAACATAGTAGCACAGCAGTTCTGGAGTATACTGTCTGTTTTAGTCTTACAGTGTGTGTTTGTGTATAAGGTTGCAAAGAGAACTGTCTTCCTATAGTCATCTAAATTAATATTATTATTGATTCATTGATTAATATTATTATTGATCCAAATTATTATTATTTTTGATTCACAATCAATATTATTACTGATTCATTATTATTGATTTTTTTATTATTTATACAACTAAAGGTCAGTCTTCCTGCCTCACAGGTGGAACTCTAATGAGTCTCGTTTTAAATACTATGTGATTCCCAGCTGTGTGACTCAGGGAAGCTGCTTACATTCCTACATCTGATTTATTGAACTCAATTTCTTCACTTGAAAAATTGAAATAATTGTGGTTCCTACCACATAAGGCTGCTATAAGGATTAGTGGAGATAACAGATGTGAAGTGTTGGCATAGAACCTAGTATACTTTAAACGTCCCTTAAATCTAAGTACTGTTAGTACTTAAATAAATCTTAAAGTATTACCATTGGAGGAGGTCATCAAGATGACTGCTGGTTGACCCATGAGCTGGACTAGGGCAATCAGAGGCTCCTTGCCCTCTCCCCTGTTTCTTAAATGTATGTTCCACCCACTGTTCTCACAACTGGAGTTATTTCAAGGACACAAACTTGAGAGAGCAGTGTATTGTTGAGACCATATAGATGATATGTGTTACTGAACCCAGATAAGGACCTTTATATAAACTTTTAAAATACTAGCAGGTGGGTGTAGAGATCTACTTATACCGGAGATGTCCAAGACAAGCCTCATATATAAGTTATTTTGCTTATTAAAACTATCACCACCAATCTGGAGTGGTCTGCTTATTTCTTTGGTCTCTTCTTACCTTCCATGTACAGGGACCAGTTTGCAAAGCAAGAATTGGTGAGCCAACAAGAAGATCAATGAAATGAGTCCTGGGAATGAAGCATCAATGAGGGAAATCCCAAGGTGGTCAGCAATATCTATGTGAGAAGGGTTGGCCTATATATTGGATACTTATGGAACATCATGTGAGTATGGCAACACCATAAAATTGCTAGCTTGTCTAATGACTTGCTTAAGAAACTGCATAGAGAACACAGCATCAATAAAGAGAAAAAAATGGCATCCACGGTGGGTTAGCCTCTACTTTGGGCAGTTCAGCTGTCCACCGATGCCCTACTAGAGTTGAAACCTCAAGTTGGAAAGTTGAAAGAACTAAGGTTAGAGAAAAACATGCAGTTATTCACTACTCTACTACATTTGGCGCTAATAGAAAAGGTGGCAGAGCTGAATAATAAATTGAAGACCTTAATATGTCATTTTGCAAAGCTAGGAGGGCACACACTGTGAAGGATTAAGGTCCAAGCCCTGGTGACAAGGCCTGATGGAGACATTAAGAGGCGGTATCAATGGAAAATGAGGAGAGCTAAAGGGAGGAGGTTATGGTAATTGACAATGAAACAGGAAAACACCCCATGTCATCTTACACCTAATACAAAAAGTAAATTTTAAATAGCAATTAGCTTAGACTTTGAATAATAAAGAACTATACCTCAAACTCCTACATGAAAAAAAATTGAAATCTTTCTCTGTTCCTTAAAGATGTAAATCTTATCATGTCTTTGAAGTGTAAACACCCCAGAAGGTTGAAGAAAAAAGGGGAGAAAAAAGGCTTTTTAAACTACAGACTGCTCCAAGACCCTCAGGACATACACCCAGGCTTGTGGGTGGCATCAACCCCACCCTCCCTCCCCATCCTCACAGCCAGCCAAGCTGGGATCCAGCCCTGCACACCAGCATGATGGAAGTCACCATATGAGACAGATCCTAGCAGCTAACCAGTGCAGGGGCAAGCCTCACGTACAAACTCACTCAAAGTAGTTAGCCTGCCACAACAGAAGGGCTCATGCAGCCCACAAAAGGAATATCCCAGAGCAGATGACTGCAGCTGAACCCCATAGGTAATCTCCTCCATGAGGCTACTTCTCCAAGATTGGGAAACATAACCAACCTTCATAATACATAGAAATAAATGCAGGGCATTAGGCAAAATGAGGAGACAGAGGAATATGTTCCAAATGAGGGAATGATACAAAACCCCAGAAGAAGAAATAAGTGAAATGAAGATAAGCAATATACCTGATAAAGAGTTTTGGTAATGATCATAAAGATAATCAACACATTCAGGATAAGAATGATAAAAACAGTGAGAATTTCAACAAAGAGTTAGAAAATATAAAGAAGATCCAAACAGAGCTGAAGAACACAATAACTAAAATTAAAAACACACTAGTAGGGCTTCCCTGGTGGCGCAGTTGTTGAGAATCTGCCTGCCGGGGCAGGGTATGTGGGTTCGTGCCCCAGTCCTGGAGGATCCCACATGCCATGGAGTGGCTGGGCCCGTGGGCCATGGCCGCTGGGTCTGCACGTCTGGAGCCTGTGCTCCACAGCGGAAGAGGCCATGGCAGTGAGAGGCCCATGTACCGCAAAAATATATATATAATTAAAAAAATAATAAAAATTAAAAAACACACTAGTACTCCATAAAGATGTTAAAAAAATACATAAGAAGCAAAAAAGGACACTAGAAGGAATCAACAATAGATAAGATATTACAGAGGAATAGGCCAGCAAACTGGAAAACAGAATAGTGGAAATTACCCAAGCTGAACCAAAAAAAAAGAAAACAGATTTTTTAAAATGAGGGTAGTTTCCAAAACCTCTGGGCATTAAGCTCATTAACATTCACATTACAGGGGTTCCAGAGGAGACATGAGAGAGAAAGGGGCAGGGAACTTATCTGAAGAAGAAATAGCTGAAAACTTCTCTAACCAGAAAAAAGAAACAGACACTCAGGTCCAGAAAGCACAAAGAGTCCCAAACAGGATGAACCCAGAGGTCCACACCAAGACACATTATACTTAAAACAGAAAAAAAAAAAAAAAAAAAAGAGAGAATCTTAAAAACAGCAAGAGAAAAGCACATAGTTACATCCAAGGAAACTCTCATAAGACAATCAAATTACTGTTACACAGAGATTTCACAGCACAGAAGGGAGTGACATGATGTATCAAAGTGATGAAAAAACCTACAACTAAGAATACTCTGCCTGGTACAGTTATCATTCATAGTTGAAAGAGAGACAGCTTTAAAGACAAGCAAAAGCTGAGTTCAGCACCATTAAATCAGCTTTATAAGAAATATTAATGGGACTTCCCTAAGAGGAAAAGAAAGGACACAACTAGAAATATAAAAAATTACAACAGAAAAAAAATCTCACTATAAAAGCAAACATATGGTAAATGTAATAGATAAACCAGTTATAAAGCCAGAAGGAAGGTTAAAGTACAAGAGTAGTAAAATAATCTATATCCACAATAAGTTGTTGAGATAAACAAAACAAAAAGATGTAAATTATGATATCAAACACATTAAATGTGGAGAAGGGAGTAAAAAATGCAAGGTTGTTAGAATGCTTTCAAACTTTAGAGATCATCAACATAAAATAATCACATTTACATAAGTTATTATATATGAACCTCAGGGTAGCCAACAACCAAAAATCTATAACAGATACACACAAACAAAAGAGAAAGGAATCCAAGCATGAAAATATAGTCACCAAATCAAAAGGGAAGAGAGGATAAAAAGAAGAAAGGAACAAAAAACAACACAAAAGAGCACAAAAACAATGAACAAAATGGCAATAAGTACATTATCATTAATAATTTAAATGTAAGAGCTTTGATCAAAAGACACAGTGGCTGGGGCTTCCCTGGGGGGGCAGTGGTTGAGAGTCCACCTGCCGAAGTAGGGGGCGCAGGTTCGTGCCCTGGTCCGGGAAGATCCCACATGCCGCGGAGCGGCTGGGCCCGTGAGCCATGGCCGCTGAGCCTGCATGTCTGGAACCTGTGGTCCACAGCAGGAGAGACCACAACAGTGAGAGACCTGCGTACCTCAAGAAAAAAAAAAAAAGACATAGTGGCTGAATGGATATAAAAATATGAGTCATATGTAAGCTGCCAACAAGAGACTCACTTCAGATCTAAAGACACACAGACTGAAAGTGAGGGGATGAAGAAAAGTATCCCATGCAAATGGAAATAACAGAAAGCTCAGGTAGTAAAATATATATCAGACAAAATAGACTTTAAAGCAAAGACTGTAACAAGAGACAAAGAAGGACATCACATAAAGGGATCAATCCAACAAGAAGATATAACAATTGTAAATATAATGCAACCAACATAAGAGCACCTAAATACATAAAACAATTTTAACAAACATAAAACAGAAATTCATAGTAACACAATAGTTGTAGAGAATTTAAGCTCCCCACTTACATCAATGGACAGACCATCCACACAGGTAATCAATAAGAAGCACTGGCCTTAAATGTCATGCTAGGATGAAAATAAGAGATATATGCAGGATATTTCATCCAAAACCCAGCAGAATAGACATTCTTCTCACATGCACATGAAACATTATCTGAGATAGATATATGATAGGCACAAAACAAGTCTAAGTTTCATAAGATTAAAACCACATCAAGCAACTTTCTGACGATGGTATGAGACTAGAAATCAACTTCAAGAAAAACCCCCTGCAAAATCACAAACATGTATAGGCTAACAACATGTTAACAAACAAACTGTGGGTCACTGAAGAAATCAAAGAGGAAATAAAAAAATACCTGGAGACATGAAAATGAAAACACTGATCTAAAATATGTGGGTCATAGCAAAAGCAATTCAAAGAGGGAAATATAAAGTGATATAGGTCTACCTTGGAAACAAGAACAATCTCAAATAGACAAGCTAACCTACCACATAAATGAACTAGAAAAATAAGAACAAACAAAACTAAAAGTTAGTGGAAGGAAATAAATCATAGAGATCAGGGTGGAAATAAATGAAATGGAGACTTGAAAAAATTAAATAGATCAATAAAAATAAGAGGAGGTTCTTTGAAAAGATAGAATTGGAATAAACCTTTAGCCAGAGAGAACAAAAAGAGAAAGGGCCAAGAAAAATAAAATCAGAAATGAAAGACGGAAAGTTATAATTAACACCACAGAAAAACAAATATGAGATTACTATGAGCAATTATATGCCAATAAAATGGACAACCTAGAAGAAATGGATAAATTCCTAGGAATGTACAATTTCCAAAGACTGAATCAGGAATAAATAGAAAATATGAACAGACCAACTATCAGTAATGACTAGGATCAATAATAATAATAATAATAATAATAATATTAATAACAATAACAACAACAATAATAAAAACCTCCTAAAAACTGAATAGATGATTCTAGGACCAGATAGGTTCACAGGTGAATTCTAACAAACATTTAAAGAAGAATTAATATCCATTCTTCTCAACTATTCCAAAAATTAAAGAAGGAACATTTCTGAACTCATTCTACAAGGTCAGCATCATCTTCATATGAAAAGCAAAGACATCACCACACACACACACACACACACACACACACACACACACACACACAAATACAGACCAACATCCATGATGAACATAGATTCAGAAATCCTCAACAAAATATCAGCAAACCAAATTTAACAATACCTAGAATGATCCTATACCATAATCATTTTGGATTTACTCCAAGGATGCAAGGATAGTTCAATATCTGAAGACCAATAATGTGGTACACCACTCAACAAATTGAAGATTAAAAATCATATGATCATCTCAATGCCTGCAGAAAAAGCTTTTGACAAAATTCAACATCATTTACTATAAAAACTGTCAACAATATGTGTACAGAGGTAATATATCCCAACATAATAAAGTCTATACATGACAGACCATTGTTACCATCATACTGGTGAAAATTTGAAAGCTTTTCCTCTAAGATCAGGAACAAGACCAGGATGCCCAAACTTGTCACTTTTTGCAACATGATATTTGTACCCTTGGTCACAGCAATCATGCAAGTAAAAGAAATAAAATGAATCTAATTTGGAAAGGAAATGGCATGCTTCTATATATAGAAATTCCTAAAGATGCCAACCAAAAAAAACTGTTAGGACTGAAAAATGATTTCAGTCACATTGCTGCATACAAAATTAATATACAGAAATCTGTTGCATTTCTGTACACTAAGAACAGAATATCAGAAAGATAAATTAGGGAAAAAATCAGATTATGATTTCATCAAAAATATTAAAATACCTAGGAATAAAGCTAACCAAGATTTACTTACTCAGAAAACTATAAGACATTGATGAAAGAAATTGAAGATGACAATGGAAAGATATACAATCCTCATGGATTGGAATAATTATATTGTTAAAATGACCACACTGGCTGGAGTGGGAGACTCTTCCTGCAGTTGTTTGGGTTTGATGAAGTGGCTTACGGGGGTCAGGCATTTAGGTGCATGGCTTCCTCGCTCTCATTGGATGAGGTAACACAGACCTTGGAGCCCGATTTGCTGCGTTTGTACCCAAGCCCCAACATTTAAGTATTCTATGGCTTTGGGCAACTCAGGTAGCATGAATCTCATTAACACAGAGAGACAGCTTCAGTGAAAACACATTGCAGAGCAGTGGGGGAAGCCAGATTCCACGATGGCAGCAGCAGGGTTTGTGGCAAGAATCATAGATTGCAGACAACCCCATGCAGTCTCGGCTTCCTGCAGGTTGTAAACCCTCAGGTTTAGCAGCTATTTCAAGCACACACCTTGAGAGAATAAGGTGTTCGTGAGACCATCTGTACCGAATCCATGATTGAACCCAGTAAAGACCCCTATATAAACGTTTAAGATTCTGGCAGCATATCTGGAGACCTAATCTTTTACCCACCAGCTGCTGGAGACAGCCTCATAGACGAATTTCTACCAAGTCACTCTGTTCTAGCTGAAGAGCTATTGTATAACCTCATAATCTGACTTCATAATGGAGACTGTCACATTCACTGCTGTGTGGCTGAGAGGGTCTTGGTGCTCTGGCTGGGTGCCAGGCCTGAGCCTCTGAGGTGGGAGAGCCGAGTTCAGGACCTTAGACCACCAGAAACCTCCTGGCCCAAATAATATCAATCAGTGAGAGCTCTCCAGAGATCTCCACCTCAACCCTAAGATCCAGCTTCACTCAACGATCAGCAAGTTACAGTGCTGGACACCCTATACCAAACAACTAGCAAGACAGGAACACAACCCCATCCATTAGCAGAGAGGCTGCCTAAAGTCATAGTAAGTTCACAGACACCCAAACGATATCACTGGACATGGTACTGCCCACCAGGAAAACAAGATCCAGCCTAATTCACCAGAAAACAAGCATGAGTCCCCTACACCAGGAAGCCTAAACAACCACTGAACCAACCTTACCCACTGGGGTCAGACACCATGAACTACGAACCTGCAGCCTGTAAAAAGGAGACCCAAAACACAGTAAGTTAAGAAAAATAAGAAGACAGAGAAATATGCAGTAGATGAAGGAGTAAGGTAAAAATCCACCAGACCAAACAAATGAAGAAGAAATAGGCAGTCTACCTGAAAGATAATTCAGACTAAGGATAGTAAAGATGACCCAAAATCTTGGAAATAAATGGAGAAAATACAAGAAACGTGTAACAAGGACCTAGAAGAACTAAAGAGCAAACAAACAATGATGAACAACACATTAAATGAAATAAAAAATTCTCTGGAAGGAATCAATAGCAGAATAACCGAGGCAAAAGAACAGATAAGTGACCTGGAAGATAAAATAGTGGAAATAAATACTACAGAGCAGATTAAAGAAAAAATAATGAAAAGAATTCAGGACAGTCTCAGAGACGACTGGGACAACATTAAACCCTTCAACATTCAAATTATAGGGGTCCCAGAAGAAGAAGAGAAAAAGAAAGGGACTGAGAAAATATTTGAAGAGATTATAGTTGAAAACTTCCCTAATACGGGAAAGGAAAGAGTCAAGTCCAGGAAGTGCAGAGACTCCCATACAGGATAAATCCAAAGGGAAATATGTCAAGACATATTAATTAAATTATCAAAAATTAAATACAAAGAATAAATATTAAAAGGAGCAAGGGAAAAACAACAAATAGCATACAAGGGAACCCCCATAAGGTTAACAGCTGATCTTTCAGCAGAAACTCTGCAAGCCAGAAGAGAGTGGCAGGACATATTTAAAGTGATGAAAGGGAAAAACTTACAACAAAGATTACTCTACACAGCAAGGATCTCATTCAAATTCAATGCAGATATTAAAACCTTTAGAGAGAAGAAAAATAAGAGAACTCAGCACCACCAAACCAGCTAAAGGAAATTCTCTAGGCCGGAAACACAAGAGAAGGAAAAGACCTACTATAACAAACCCAAAATAATTAAGAAAATACTAATAAGAACATACATATCGATAATTACCTTAGATATAAATGAATTAAATCCTCCAGCAAAAGACAGAGACTGGCTGAAAGGATACAAAAACAAGACCCATATATATGCTGTCTACATGAGACCCACTTCAGATCTAGGAACACATACACACCGAAAGTGAGGAGATGGAAAAAGATATTCCATGCAAATGGAAATCAAAAGAAAGCTGGAGTAGTAATTCTCATACCAGAAAAAATAGACATTAAGTAAAGACTATTACAAGAGACAAAAAGGACACTACATAATGATCAAGGGATCAATCCAAGAAGAAGTTATTACAATTGTAAATATTTATACACCCAACATAGGAGCACCTCAAAACATAAGGCAAATGCTAACAACAATAAAATGGGAAATCGACAGTGAAAAGATAATAGTGGAGGATTCTAACACCCAACTTTGACCAATGGACAGATGATCCAAAATGAAAATAAATAAGGAAACACAAGCTTTAAATGATACATTAAAAAAGATGGGCTTCATTGATATTTATAGGACATTCCATCCAAAAATAACAGAATACACTTTCTTCTCAAGTGCTCATGGAATATTCTCCAGGATAGATCATATCGTGGGTGACAAATCAAGCCGTGGTAGATTTAAGAAAATTGAAATCATAGCAAGTATCTTTTCTGACCACAATGCTATTAGACTAGATCTCAATAACAGGAAAAAATCTGTAAAAAATAAAAACACATAGAGGGTAAACAATACACTACTAAATAATCAAGAGATCACTGAAGAAATCAAAGAGAAAATCAAAAAATACCTAGAAACAGATGACAATGAAAACAAAAAAACCTATGGGATGCAGCAAAAGCAGTTCTAAGAGGGAAGTTTATCATAATACAATCCCACCACAAGAAACAAGAAACATCTCAAATAAACAACCTAACCTTACACCTAAAGCAATTAGAGAAAGAACAACAACCAAAAAAAAAAAAAAAAACCCAAAGTTAGCAGAAGGAAAGAAATCATAAAGATCAGATCAGAAATAAATGAAAAAGAAAGGACAGAAACAATAGCAAAGATCAATAAAACTAACAGCTGTTTCTTGAGAAGATAAGCATAATTGATAAACCATTAGCCAGACTCATCAAGAGAAAAACGGATAAGAGTAAAACCAACAAAATTAGAAATGAAAAAGGAGAAGTAACACTAACACTGCAGAAATGCAAAGAATAATGGGAGATTACTACAAACAACTATATGCCAATAAAATGGAAAACCTGAAAGAAATGGAAAAATTCTTTAAAAAGCTAAACCTTCTGAGCAGAGCCAGGAAGAAATAGAAAATATAAACAGACCAACCACAAGAACTGAAATTGAATCTGTGATTAAAAATCTTCCAAGGAACAAATGTCAAAGACCAGATACCTTCACAGGTCAATTCTATCAAACATTTAGAGAAAAACTAACACCTATCCTTCTCAAACTCTTCTAAAATATAGCAGAGGGAAGAACACTCCCAAAGTCATTCTATGAGGACAGCATCACCCTGATACCAAAACCAGACAAAGATGCCACAAAAATAGAATACTACAGGCCAAGATCACTGATAAACATAGATGCAAAAATCCTCAACAGAATCCTAGCAAACAGAATCCAACAGCACATTAAAAGGATCATACACCATGATCAAGTGGGGGTTTATCCAAGGAATGCAAGGTCTCTTCAATATATGGAAATCAATCAATGTGATACACCATGCTAACATATTGAAGGATAAAACCATATGATCATCTCAATAGGTGAAGAAAAAGATTTTGACAGAATCAATACCCATTTTTGATAAAAACTCTCCAGAAAGTTCGAGGCATAGAGAGAATTCACCTCAACATAACAAAGGCCATATATGACAAACTCACAGCCAACATCATTCTCAATGTTGAAAAACTGAAACCATTTCCACTAAAATCAGGAGCAAGACAAAACTGCCCAATCACACCACTATTATTTAACATAGTTTTGGAAGTTTAAGCCACAACAATCAGAAACGAAAAATAAATAAAAGTAATCTAAATTAGAAAAGAAGTAAAATTGTCACTGTTTGTGGATGAAATGATAATATACACAGAGAATCCTAAAGATGCTATCAGAAAACTACTGGAGCTAATCAATGAATTTGGTATAGTAGCAGGATACAAAATTAATGCACAGAAATCTCTGGCATTTCTATACACGAATGATGAAAAATCTGAAAGATAAATTAAGGAAACACTCCCATTTACCATTTAAACAAAAAGAAAAAAAAAAAACCTAGGAATAAACTTACCTAAGGAGACAAAAGACCTGTATGCAGAAAACTATAAGAAACCAAAGAGATAAATTAAAGATGATACAAACAGTTGGAGAGATATACCATGTCCTTGAATTGGAAGAATCAACATTGTGAAACTGACTATATTACCCAAAGCAATATACAGCTTCAATGCAATCGCTATCAAACTACCAATGTCATTTTTCATGGAACTAGAACCAAAAGAGAAATATAGATGAATGGAACAGGATAGAAAGTCCAGAAATAAACCCATGCATCTCAGGTCAATTAATTTATGACAAAGAATGTAAGAATATACAATGGAGAAAAGACAGCCTCTTCAATTAGTGGTGCTGGGAAAACTGGACAACTACATGTAAAAGAATGAAATTAGAGCACTCCATAACACCATATATAAAAATAAACTCAAAATGGATTAAAGACCTAAATGTAAGGCCGGACATTATAAAACTCTTAGAGGAAAACATAGGCAGAACACTCTATGACATAAATCACAGCAAGATCCTTTTTGACCCACCTCCTAGAGAAATGGAAATAAAAACAAAAATAAACAAATGTGACTTAATGAAACATAAAAGCTTTTGCAGCAAAGGAAACTATAAACAAGATGAAAAGACAACCCTCAGAATGCAAGAAATATTTACAAATGAAGCAACTGACAAAGGATTAATCTCCAAAATTTACAAGCAGCTCATTCAGCTCAATATCAAAAGAATAAACAACCAATCCAAAAATAGGCAGAAAACATAAATGGACATTTCTCCAAAGAAGATATACAGATTGCCAACAAACCCATGAAAAGATGCTCAACATCACTAATCATTAGAGAAATGCAAATCAAAACTACAATGAGGTATCACCTCACACCAGTCAGAATGGCCAACATTAAAAAATCTACAAACAATAAATGCTGGAGAGGGTGTGGAGAAAACGGAACCCTATTGTTGGTGGGAACGTAAATTAATGCAGCCACTATGGAGAACAGTATGGAGGTTCCTTAAAAAACTAAAAATAGAACTACCATATGACATGCTATATGTCCAGTAGTGGGACCCAGTAGCAATCCCATTACTGAGCATATACCCTGAGAAAACAATAATTCAAAAATATTAATGTACCACAATATTCATTGCATCACTATTTACAATAGTCAGGACATGGAAGCAACCTAAGTGTCCACTGACAGATGAATGGATAAAGAAGATGTGGCACATATATACAATGGAATATTACTCAGCAATATAAAGAAACAAAATTGAGTTTTTTGCAGTGAGGTGGATAGACCTAGAGACTGTCCTACAGAATGAAGTAATTCAGAAAGAGAAAAACAAATACCATATGCTAACACATATATATGGAATTAAAAAGAAAGGTTTTGAAGAACCTAGGGGCTGGACAGGAATAAAGACGCAGATGTAGAGAATGGACTTGAGGATATGGGGAGGGCAAATGGTAAGCTGGGACGAAGTGAGAGAGTGACATGGACATATATACACTACCAAATGTAAAATAGATAGCTAGTGAGAAGCAGATGCATGGCACAGGGAGATAAGCTCGCTGCTTTTTATCCACCCAGAGGGGTGGGATAGGGAGCATGGGAGGGAGACACAAGAGGGAAGAAAAATGGGAATATATGTATATGTATAGCTGATTCACTTTGTTATACAGCATAAGCTAACCCACCATTGTAAAGCAATTATACTCCAGTATCATTTTTGTATTTAAGTATGTACATTTATATCTCCAAAAAAGAAAAGAGAGTTATGATTGGATGTTGTACTAGTTTTCTATTGGTGTCATAACAAATTACATAAATATAGTGGTTTAAAATGTATATGAAATGTAAAACAATGCTAATTTACATTTCTGGACGTCAGAGTCCTGACCCAGAACTCACTGGGTTAAGATCAAGGTGTCAGCAGGGCTGCATTCCTTTCTGGAGGCTTTCGGAAAGAATCTGTTTCCTTGCTTTATCCAGTTTCTTAAGGATGCCTACATTCATTGGCTTGTGGCTCTCCTCCTCTATCTTCATGCCGAGAAACATAGTATCTCTCTGGCCGTGCTTCTTTAGTCACATTATTTCTTTGACTCTCTTTGGAGTCTTTTTCCACTTTAAAGACCTTTGTGATTACCTTGGCCTTCCTGGATAATCTGAGATACTCTCTCTATTCTGAGGTCAAGTGATTAGCGAGGAAGGTTAAATCCATCTGCAACCTTAATTTCCCTGTGCCATGTAATATAGTATATTTATATGCTGGGGTTAAGAGACATATATCTTGCATTGGTAGGAGAGCATTGTTCTGCCTACCAGAAACAATATAATGAATCATAATTTATACTGCAAGTAAAGAAATAAAATGGCTCAAAATACTCCTTCCCACACTGGCTCCGTGATGCACAAGTCCATGGAAGGGCTCAGCTGGAAGGCGAAGCCAATTCCTTCTACTTTCTGCCTCTTAAAAAGGCCTACCATCAGGCAGAAAGTGATATTGTGAAAATAATATCTAGGTATTTTAAAAACTAACCTTTGATATGGAATAATATCTTTTAAATTGTTCCTGAAGTTCTGAAATTTCAGTCTTATTGCACACACATTCACACACACATGCGCACACACACACACACACACACACACACAGCAGCAGCAGCAGCAGCAGTGGGAGGGGGTGGCTTCTTAATTCTCTTAATTTTACCAGACATAAAACAGAACATTTTAAATTCCTCAATCCTATGTTAAATGATAAATGGAAAATTAATAAAAGTTGAAAAAAAATAAGTACAGTGAGGATGTAATATAAAGAGAAAACAAAATTATAAAGTTTAAAAGAAGTGAAATTAAAGTTTTAAGTCTCCACATAAAATCCCAAATGACTTTATGGTATAAGTACTATTTCTTACTCCATTTCTATCCTCAAATCTTCTTACAATCAACTTTCTCACTTCTGTCTCTGTAATTTCTCCTTTAAAAGATGTGAGAAATATTTTAAAATATCCAATCTAACAGCCTGTTTTATGTTTGAACTCTCTTTACAAGATTGCCTCTAACTATGACCTATATTTCCCTGCACCTATTTTCTTTCAAGAAAATCCATCCTATCTTTTGGCAGTGCCCTTTTCTTGCCTGTACTATTTTTCTTCTTATATTTGAGCTAAAATATTTTTTCTTCTCCTTTAATCAAACAATTTAGTTATTTGTCTTCCTAGCACTCCCTTACAGCCACACTAAAAATGTGTAATTCTTAGATGGTGGAAGAGTAAGACAGGGAGATCACCTTCCTCCCCACAAATACATCAGAAATACATCTACATGTGGAACAACCCCTACAGAACACCTAATGAATGCTGGCAGAAGACGCCAGACCTCCCAAAAGGAAAGAAACTCTCCACACACATGGGTAGGGCAAAAGAAAAAAAAAAAAAGAGAGAAAAAATAATAGGGATGGGACCTGCACCAGTGGGAGGGAGCTGTGAAGGAAGAAAGGGTTCCACACACTAGGAAGCCCCTTCACGGGCAGAGACTGTGGGTGGCAGAGGGGGGAAGCTTTGGAGCCATGGAGGAAAGCACAGCAACAGGGGTGTGGAGGGCAAAGAGGAGAGATTCCCACACAGAGAATCTGTGCAGACCAGCACTCACCAGCCCGAGTGACCAGACCAGCACTCACTAGTGTCTGCTCACCTGCTGGGACGGGTCAGTGTTGGGAGCTGAGGCTCGGGCTTCAGAGCTCGGATCCCAGGTAGATGACTGGGGTTGGCTTCATGAACACAGCCTGAAGGGGGATAGTGCGTCACAGCTAGCTGGGTGGGAGTCCAGGAAAAAGTATGGAGCTACCGAGGAGACAAGAGAATCTTTCTTGCCTATTTGTTTTCTGGTACACGAGGAGAAAGGATTAAGAGTGCCACATAAAGGAGCTCCAGGGATGGGTGCGAGCCACAGCTATTAGTGCAAATCACAGAGATGGGCATGAGATGCTAAGGATGCAGCTGCAGCCACCAAGAAGCCTGTGTACAAGCACAGGTCACTCTTAACACCTCCCCTCCTGGGAGTCTGTGCAGCCCGCCACTTCCAGGGTCCCGTGATCCTGGGACAACTTCCCCGGGAGAACACACGGCACACTTCATGCTGGTGCAATGTCACAGCGACCTCTGCAGACTAGCCCTGCATCTGTACTACACCCTCCCCCCTGCCTGAGTGATCCAGAGCCCCAGAATCAGCTTCTCCATTAATGCTGTCCTGTCTGAGTGAAGAACAGACACCCTCAGGCCACCTAAACGCAGAGGGGGGTCCAAATCCAAAGCTGAACCCCAAGAGCTGTGCGAACAAAGAAGAGAAAGGGAAATTTCTCCCATCAACCTCAGGAGCAGTGGATTAAATCTCCACAATCAACTTGATGTACCCTGCATCTGTGGAATACCTGAATACACAACGAATTATCCAAAATTGAGTAGGTGGACTTTGGGAGAAACAATATATATATTCTCCTTTTTCTCTTTTTGTGAGTATGTATGTATATGCTTCTATATGTGATTTTGTCTGTATAGCTTAGCTTTTACCATTGGTCTGAGGGTTCTCTCTGTCCTTTTTTTTTTATTATTATAACTGAAATTTTTTTTCTTAACAATAATTTTTTATTTTAATAATTTTATTTTAATTTATTTTCTCTTCTTTCTTTCATTTCTCCCTTTTATTCTGAGTCATATGGAGGACAGGCTCTTTATTCCATCCCGACATCCAGACTTGCCACTAAGGTGGGAGATCAAAGTTCAGGACACTGGTCCACAAGAGACTGCCCAGCTCCACATAATATCAAATGGCAGAAATCTCCCAGAGAGCTCCATCTCAATGCCAAGACCCAACTCCACTCATCAACCAGCAAGCTATAGTGCTGGACACTTTATGCCAAAAAACTGGCAAGCCTGGAATACAACCCCAACCATTAGCAGAGAGGCTACTTAAAATCATAATAAGTCCACAAACACCCCCAAAAATCACTTCCAGACGTGGACCTGCCTACCAGAAGTACAACATCCAGCCTCATCCACCAGAACACAGACACTAGCCCCCTCCACAAGGAAACCTACACAACCAACTGAAACAAACTTAGCCACTGGGGACAGACACCAAAAACAACAGAAAATATGAACCTGCAGCGTGCAAAATGGAGACCCCAAACACAGTAATTTAAGCAAAATGAGAAGACAGAGAAACACACAGCAGATAAAGGAGCAAGGTAAAACCCACCAGACCTAACAAATGAAGAGGAAATAGGCAGTCTACCTGAAAAAGAATTCAGAGCAATGATAATAAAGATGATCCAAAATCTTGCAAATAGAATGGAGAAAATACAAGAAACGTTTAACAAGGACCTAGAATAACTAAAGAGCAAACAAACAGTGATGAACAACACAAAAAATGAAATTAGACATTCTCTAGAAATGATCAATAGCAGAATAACTGAGGCAGAAGAACGGATAAGTGACCTGGAAGGTAAAATAGTGGAAATAACTACTGCAGAGCAGAATAAAGAAAAAAGAATGAAAAGAACTGAGGACAGCCTCAGAGACCTCTGGGACAACATTAAATGCACCAACATTCGATTTATAGGGGTCCCAGAAGAAGAAGAGGAAAAGAAAGGGATTGAGAAAATATTTGAATAGATTTCAGTTGAAAATTTCCCTAATATGGGAAAGGAAATAGTTAATCAAGTGCAGGAAGCACAGAGAGTCCCATATAGGATAAATCCAAGGAAAAACACACCAAGACACATATTAATCAAACTATCAAAAATTAAATACAAAGAACAAATATTAAAAGCAGCAAGGGAAAAACAACAAATAACACACAAGGGAAACTCCATATAGTTAACAGCTGATCTTTCAGCAGAAACTCTGCAAGCCAGAAGGGAGTGGCAGGACATATTGAAAGTGATGAAGGAGAAAAACCTACAACCAAGATTCCTCTACCCAGCAAGGATCTCATTCAGATTTGATGGAGAAATTAAAATCTTTACCGACAAGCAAAAGTTAAGAGCACCACCAAACCAGCTTTACAACAAATGCTAAAGCAACTTCTCTAGACAGGAAACACAAGAGCAGGAAAAGATCTACAATAAAGAACACAAAACAATTAAGAAAATGGAGATAGGAACATACATATCAATAATTACCTTAAATGTAAATGGTTAAATGCTCCAACCAAAAGACATAGATTGGCTGAATGGATATAAAAACAAGACCCATATATATGCTGTCTACAAGATACCCACTTCAGACCTAGGGACACACACAGACTGAAAGTGAGGGGATGAAAAAAGGTATTTCATGAAAATGAAAGGCAAAAGAAAGCTGGAGTAGTAATTCTCATATCAGACAAAACGGACTTTGAAACAAAGACTATTATAAGAGACAAAGAAGGACACAACTTAATGATCAAGGGATCAATCCAAGAAAAGATATATCAATTGTAAATATTTATGCACCCAATATTGCAGCACTTCAATACATAAGACAAATACTAACAGCCATAAAAGGGGAAATCAACAGTAAGACAATCATAAGAGGGGACTTTAACATCTGAGATTCACCAATGGACAGATCATCCAAAATGAAGATAAATAAGGAACACAAGCTTTAAATGATATATTACACAAGATGGACTTAATTGATATTTATAGGACATTCCATACAAAAACACAGAATACACATTATTCTCAAGTGCTGATGGAACACTCTCCAGGATAGATCATATCTTGGGTCAAAAATCAAGCCTTGGTAAATTTAAGAAAATTGAAATCACATCAAGTATCTTTTCCAACCACAATGCTATGAGACTAGATATCAGTTACAGGAAAAATATCTATAAGAATTACAAACACATGGAGGCTAAACAATACACTACTTAATAAAAAAGAGATCATGAAGGAATCAAAAATGAAAACAAAAAATACCTAGAAACAAATGACAATGAAAACATGATGACACAAAACCTATGGGATGCAGCAAAAGCAGTTCTAAAATGGAAGTTTATAGCAATACAATCCTACCGTAAGAAACAAGAATCATATCAAATAAACAACCTAAATTTACACCTAAAGCAATTACAGAAAGAAGAACAATAAAACCCCCAAAGTTAGAAAAAGGAAAGAAATCATAAAGATCATATCAGAAACAAATGAAAAAGAAATGAGGGAAACAATAGCCAAGATCAATTAAACTAAAAGCTTGTTCTTTGAGAAGATAAACAAAACTGATGCACTAGTAGCCAGACTTATCAAGAAAAAAAGGGAAAAGACTCAAATCAACAGAATTAGAAATGAAAAAGGAGAAGTAACAACTGACACTGCAGAAATACAAAAGATCATGAGATTACTGCAAGCAACTCTATGGCAACAAAATGGACAATGTGGAAGAAATGGACAAATTCTTAGAAATTCACAACCTTCTGAGACTGAACCAGGAAGAAATAGAAAATATGAACAGGCAAATCACAAGCACTGAAATTGAAACTGTGATTAAAAATGCTCCAACCAATAAAAGCCCAAGACCAGATGGCTTCATGGGCGAAATCTCTCAAATATTTAGAGAAGAGCTAACACCTATCCTTTTCAAACTCTTCCAAACTATAGCAGAGAGAGGAACACTCCCAAACTCATTCGACAAGGCAATCATCACTCTGATACCAAAACCAGACAAAGATGTCACAAAGAAAGAAAACTACAGGCCAATATCACTGATGAACAAAGATGCAAATATTCTCAACCAAATACTAGCAAACAATCCAACAGCACATTAAAAGGATCATATACTATGATCAAGTGGGGTTTATCCCAGGAATGCAAGGATTCTTCAATATATGCAAATCAGTCAACGTGATACACCTTATTAACAAATTGTAGGCGAAAACACATATGATCATCTCAATAGATGCAGAGAAAAATTTCAACAAACTTCAACACCCATTTATGATAAAAACCTTCTAGAAAGTTGGCATAGAGAGAAATTTCCTCAACATAGTAAATGCCATATATGACAAACCCACAGCCAACATCATCCTCAGTGGTGAAAAACTGAAACTATTTCCACAAGATCAGGATCAAGACAAGGTTGCCCACTCTCACCACTATTATTCAACATAGTTTTGGAAGTTTCAGCCATAGCAATCAGAGAAGAAAAAGAAATAAAAGGATTCCAAATCAGAAAAGAAGAAGTAAAGATGTCACTGTTTGCAGATGACATGATATTATACATAGAGAATCTTAAAGATACTACCAGAAAACTACTAGAGCTAATCAATGAATTTGCTAAAGTAGCAGGATACAAAATTAATGCACAGAAATCTCTTGCATTCCTATACACTAATGATGAAAAATCTGAAAGTAAAATTAAGAAAACACTCCTATTTACCACTGCAACAAAAATAATATAATATGTAGGAATAAACCTACCTAAGGAGCCAAAAGACCTGTATGCAGAAAATTATAAGACACTGATGAAAGAAATTAAAGATGATACAAATAGATGGAGAGATATACCACGTTCTTGGATAGGAAGAATCAACATTTTGAAAATGACTGTACCATCCAAAGCAGTATACAGATTCAATGCAATCCATATCAAACTACCACTGGCATTTTTCACAGAACTAGAATAAAATATTTCACAATTTGTATTGAAACACAAAAGACTCCGAATAGCCAAAGCAATCTTGAGAAAGAAAATTGGTGTTGGGGGAATCAGTCTCCCTGTCTTCAGACTACTACAAAGCTACAGCAATCAAAACAGTATGGTACTGGCACAGAAAAAGAAATATATATCAATGGAACAGGATAGAAAGCCCAGAGATAAACCCATGCACGTATGGTCATCTTATCTTTGATAAAGGAGGCAAAGATATACAATGGAGAAAAGACAGCCTCTTCAATAAGTGGTGCTGGAAGAACTGGACAGCTACATATAAAGAATGGAATTAGAACACTTCCTAACAGCATACACAACTCAAAATGGATTAAAGACCTAAATGTAAGACCAGACACCATCAAAATCTTAGAGGAAAACATAGGCAGAATACTCTATGACATAAATCACAGCAAGATTCTTTTCACCCACCTCCTAGAGAAATGGATATAAAAACAAAAATAAGGCTTCCCTGGTGACACAGTGGTTGAGAATCTACCTGCTAATGCAGGGGACACTGGTTTGAGCCCTGGTCTGGGAGGATCCTGCATGCCACGGAGTGACTAGTCCCGTGAGCCACAACTACTGAGCCTGCATATCTGGAGCCTGTGCTCCACAACAAGGGAGACCGCAACAGTGAGAGACCCACACATCATGATGAAGAGTGACTCCCACTTTCCACAACTAGAGAAAGCCCTTGCACAGAAATGAAGACCCAACACAGCCAAAAATAACTAACTAACTAGCTAACTAACTGACTAAATAACTAACTAAATAAATAAATAAAAGTCAAGCATTTGAAGCCCTTTTAAAAAAATAAAAAACAAATAAACAAACGGGACCTAATGAAACTTAAAAGCTTTTGCACAGCAAAGGAAACCATAAACAAGATGAAAAGAGAACCCTCAGAATGGGAGAAAATATTTACAAATGAAGCAACTGACAAAGGATTAATCTCTATAATTTACCCGCAGCTCATGCAAAACACCATTAATCATTAGAGAAATGTAAATCAAAACTACAATGAGATATCATTTTACACCAGTCAGAATGGCCTTCATCAAAAAATCTACAAACAATAAATGCTGGAGAGGGTATGGAATAAAGGGAACCCTCTTGCACAGTTGGTGGGAATATAAATTGATAGAACCACTACGGAGAACAGTATAAAAGTTCCTTAAAAACCTAAAAATAGAACTACCATATGTCCCAGCAATCCGACTACTGGACATATTCCCTGAGAAAACCATAATTCAAAAAGAGTCATGTACCACAATGTTCATTGCAGCTCTATTTACAATAGCCAGGATATGGCAGCAACCTAAGTGTCCATCAACAGATGAATGGATAAAGAAGATGTGGCAAATATACACAATTGAATATTCCTCAGCCATAAAAAGGAATGAAACTGAGTTATTTGTAGTGAGGTGGATGGACTTAGTGACTATCATGAAGTAAGTCAGAAAGAGAAAAACAAGTACCTTATGCCAACACATATATATATGGAATCTAAAAGAAAAAAAAAAAAGGTCATGAAGAACCTAGGGACAAGACGGGAATAAAGATGCAGACCTACTAGAAAATGGACTTGAGCATACGGGGATGGGGGAAGGGTAAGCTGGGACAAAGTGGGAGTGGTATGGACATACATATATATATATATATACACTCCCAACCATAAAATAGATAGCTAGTTGAAAGGAGCCGCATAGCCCAGGGAGATCACCTTGGTCCTTTGTGACCACCTAGAGGGGTGGGATAGGGAGGGTGGGACAGAGGGAGATGCAAGAGGGAAGAAATTTGGGGACATATGTATATGTATAACTGATTCACTTTGTTATAGAGCAGAAACTAACACACTATTGTGAGGCAATTATACTCCAATAAAAATGTTAAAAAAATAAAAATTTTTAATTCTTGCTTTCATGGAAGCACTAAAAATTAACATATGATAATTAGACATTCACTGCCTGACCCTTCTCTTCTCCAGGTTCAAAATCCTCCATTCCTTAATTATCTCTTCTATAGCAAGGCTTCAAATCCATATATATCTCATGTCCCTCCCTGTATACATCACAGTCTATCAATATCTCAGAATAGTATCCCACAGCAATAAATGAAATATTTCACTTTCAGCTTGACTGATAAAGAATATGGTGGACGTTGAGTCTGTCATACAGAATGAAATAAGTCAGAAAGAGAAAAATAACTACCATATGCTAACACATATATATGGAATCTAAAAATAAAATAAAATACTGGTCATGAAGAACCTAGGGGCAAGGTGGGAATAAAGATGCAGACCTACTAGAGAATGGACTTGAGGATACAGGGAGGGGGAAGGGTAATCAGGGACAAAGTGAGAGAGTGGCATGGACAAAAAGAATATGGTGGGTTCTTAACTCCTTGTTCTAATTAAATGTAGATATTCTTACCTTCCCAATCTCTACCTGCTAGAGCCCAATAGACTTTAACTGGCTTTTGGATATACCTTAATTTGTTGACTCATATTGGGATTTTTATCATTAGAAAAATGTTCAGATATTTTATTATAACTAATATTTTGAGTTCAAATCTCTTATTCCTGTCCATAGGTTTTAAGGAGTGGGGAAAAAAAGCACTCTCAGAAATTCACATCAATCTTCAATGTGTGTTGTCCTATTATAAACCGTCCATTTTTCAAACCTGTGAAGAATCTTTAGCACACCAATAATATCATATAAATTTTTCAACGTCTTTAACAATCTTCCCTTATGAACATATATTATTCTGTACCTTCTTGAAAATCATTAATAGAAATGGAAAACATATTGTGGCAAATGACAGGATATATAGAAAACTACTAGAAAACTTCCTACATACTGAAACATTCTGACTTTTATTATTGTGGATAAAGTAATTCAAATATTTACTCTTCTTTCTAATCATCTTTGATTCTAGTTTATACTTCTCCATTTTATCAACAGAGATTGTAAATTAAACACCTATCTGATGCCCATTTCCCTACTCAGTGATGGTTCAAAATTCCATTCATTTATTTTGTAGAAGTCTAAAATGTCATTACTCTAAAAAACCAGATTTACACTCCATTGCAGTAGCTACATACTCCTTTAATATCTAATCACATATCTTGGGATTTTAGTCTCTTTACAAATGTTAGTTTTATATTTTGATTCTCAATACAATTCTCCTAAAAGAGAATAAGAAGTCAGGGAATTCTGATGGTTTGGCTATTCATCAGCATTACAGACTCTTTTTATCACCTTTTTTTCTGTATATATTGTCTTTTGAATCTTTTTTTAAATTAATTTTTATTGGAGTATACTGCTTTACAATGTTGAGTTAGTTTTGACTGTACAGCAAAACAAATCTGCTATACATATACATATATCCCCTATTTTTTGAATTTCCTTCCCATTTAGGTAACCACAGTGCATTAAGTAGAGTTCCCTGTGCTATACAGTATGTTTTCATTAGTTATCTATTTTATACATAGTATCCATAGTGTATATATGTCAATCCCAATCTCCCAATTCCTCCCACTTCCCCTTCCACTTCCTGGTATCCATACATTTGTTCTCTACATCTGTGTCTCTATTTCTGCTTTGCAAATAAGATCATCAATACTATTTTTCCAGATTCCACATATATGTGTTAATGTAGGATATTTGTTTTTCTCTGTCTGACTTACTTCACTCTGTATGACAGTCTCTAGGTCCATCCACATCTCTACCAATGACCCAATTTCATTCATATTTATGGCTGAGTAACATTCTGTTGTACATATATACCACAGCTGCTTTATCACTTCATGTCAATGGACACTTAAGTTGCTTCCATGGTCTAGCTATTGTAAATAGTGCAGCTATGAACATTGAGGGAAATGTGTCATGTTGACTTATGGTTTCTCTGGGTTTATGCTCAGTAGTGGGACTGCTGGGTCATATGGTAGCTCTATTTTTAGTTTTTTAAGGAACCTTTATACTGTTTTCCATAGTGCCTGTATCAATTTACATTGCTACCAACAGTGCATGAAGGTTCCCTTTTCTCCACACCCTCTCCAGCATTGTTTGTAGATTTTTTTGATAATGATCTTTTTGACCAGTGTGAGGTGTTACCTCATTGTAATTTTGATTTTCATTTCTCTAATAATTAGTGATGTTGAGCATCTTTTCGTGTGTTTGTTGGCCATTTGTATGTCTTCTTTGGAGAAATATTTATTTAAGCCTTCTGCCCATTTTTGATTGGGCTGTTTTTGTTTGTTTGTTTTTTGTATTGATTTTTAATACTGACCTGTTTATATATTTTACAGATTAATTCTTTGTCATTGTTTCATTTGCAAATATTTTCTCCCATTCCAAGAGTTGTTTTTTGTCATGTTTATGGTTTCCTTTTTTGTGCAAAATCTTTTAAGTTTAATTAGGTCCCATTTGTTTATATTTTTATTTTCCTTATTCTAAGAGGTGGGTTAAAAAAAGATCTTGCTGTGATTTATGTCAAAGAGTGTTCTGCCTATGCTTTCCTCTAAGAGTTTTATAGTGTCTGGACTATGGCAAAGGAAGCAAAAATATACAATGGAGAAAAGACAGCTTCTTTAATAAGTGGTGCTGGGAAAACTGGACAGTTACATGTAAAAGAATGAAATTAGAACACTCCCTAATACCATACACAAAAATAAACTCAAAATGGATTAAAGACCTAAATGCAAGGACAGACTCTTATGTATCTTTTGAAAATCTTAACTTCTCTGAAGTTTGAAGGAAAAGAAATTAAAACCCTTAAGTCTCCTGGTAAAATCTTCAATGTATCCATTTGCAAAGTACTGTTTTTCATTCAATTTCTACTCTTAACTTACTTTATAATTATCTGGGCTATCTCTGGTTTTGAAACTTCTCCTTAATTTGCACTGCTTGGCTCCATCTTCAGTGGAAACATCCTGTTCTGCCCCATGAATATCCCAATACTTCCTTCAGTTATGAGAGGATAGGAAATGCACACATGTACAGAAATTCATTACTTTCCCTCTCCCCACATCCTTCTCTATTCCCACAGTAGAGGGAAGTGTGAAAAGGAATTCTATATCAATAAGCTTCAGGCCTTTTAAAATCAGAAATGTTGATAGGGTCTTCTCATCCTCATTAGTTGAATGTCTCTTGAAATCACTGGTTATTTTACAAGAGTTTAGTGGGAACATCTTGACTTAAAAAAACTGTACTTCAGTATTTATCACCTTTTATTATTTTAGGTTCTCTACCTTCAGGTTTAAAATATGTGAGGGCAATGGGTATGTCTGTTTTGTTCACATTGTTCCCCAGAACAAAATACGGTTGACGCTTGTGCTGACCACACTTCCATGCAATCAAAAATCCCTGTATAACTTTAGAGTTGGTCCTCCCGTATGTATCCTCAGTTCTGTATACATGGATTCAACCAACCTCAGATGGTGTAATGCTGTAGTATGGATTCATTGAAAGAAATCTGCATGTAAGTAGACCTTCGCTGTTCAAATCCATGTTGTTCAAGGGTCAACTGTATGTAGAAGGTGCTCAGAATATTTTTGAATGAGTAAATGAAATCCATGATGATACATATGGGATACAAAATTAACATCACTAGCTCTGTATGCCTGGCATAAAAATGTGGATCAAAGTGAAATTTTAGACAGCTAATAACTTCAGGCCAGGTTTTGTTTGTTTGTTCATTTGTTTTGGCTTCTCAAACATTCCTTTTTTCCAAAATTCAGCCATAACATTGAATGTAATAGGAAAGGGAGGACAAAAGATAGGAAAAAAGATACACATCTGTAAGTACCTGCCAATGACATGTAAACAAGTGTGTGTGTGTGTGTGTGTGTGTGTGTGTGTGCAGATGCCAATCACCACAGCCTCCAGACTTAGTAGATAATTTTCTACTTTTGGTGCCTAGAAGGGAGAGAAAAACTGAAGTATAAATTATGTGCTGGAAAAATAAATCAGCAGCTGTGTGCCCTTGTCTTCTGCTCTAATGCCTAGCTCTGAAACACCAGGCTGTTCTCAGTGAATGGTGGAAAGGTAAATGGAAACCTGATGTTCAAAGGTGACACTTAGACTATAAATTAAACTGTTGCTGTGAAAGAGAGAAAAGAAAACTAAATCACCCCTGGTGTAAAAGCCTATAAGAAGAAGAGGGTAGAATCAGTGCTAGGTCTGGGAAAAATCCTTCTCACATAAATTCTCATGGACATGGAGAAGTGAATTCTGAGGATATGCATCCTGAGCCAGGTCTAAGTTATACTCTGGTTGTGCTAATCAAGCAATGAAGCTTCTATTGCTGCCACCATTCATGGGAGTGGTGTTTGCCATGCTTTATCATCCAACTAGAAATTCAAATACCATGGCACAGACATCCTCATAATGTTCACATTTGAATCAAGGATTTGATTGGATTGACATGCTTGGCATAGCCTAGGTCACATGCCTGTAACTATTGCAAAGGAGGCTGGGAAAGTGAGTCGTTGCTTCTACCTCAATCATGGAAAGTAGGACTTAATAAATACAGGTCGTCACGAACTTAACAATTGTCCACTATGTTACTTTTTCCTGTCTTTCACTAAATGTTGTTTCATGGAAGATTAAGCTGTCTATTATTTATATCTGAGTACTAATTTAAATTTGGACCAGATTTTGCAATTACGTATTCACTCAAATCAATTAAGAAACAGCACCTAATCTTCAAGGTAAACCTCTTTACTTATTTGATTAGTCTTTAAAAAAAACAACCAGTTAGCAAAATAGGAATGGCTTTTGGGGCTTCCCTGGTGGCACAGTGGTTGAGAGTCCACCTGCCGATGCAGAGGACACGGGTTCGTGCCCCGGACCGGGAAGATCCCACATGCCGCGGAACAGCTGGGCCCGTGAGCCATGGCCGCTGAGCCTGCGCGTCCGGAGCCTGTGCTCCACAACGGGAGAGCCCACAGCAGTGAGAGGCCCACGTACCGCAAAGGGAAAAAAAAAGAATGGCTTTTGGGATTTACAAGACCTAGATTATTCTCTCAATCACCTCCTACAGGTTTGTGAGTTTTGTAAAGTTTAATACCTATTTATTGCTTTCATTTTAAAATTGTCCATATTGATATATATGCAGTATGTTATGTAACTGAAATGAGCTAGCACATCTGAAAGAATCAAACAGAGTACAAAAGGTAAACTGAATTTATTGACCACTTACGTGACTGTCAGAATGCTAGAAAATGCATATACAAAGATGAATAAGGCATGCTCCATACTTTCAAATAACTGAGACTAAGAAAAATAATTAGAATGGAATGGCTAAAATGCTTTAATAGAGCTATGTGCAGTGTTATAGAAGTATAGGAGAAGGCATAAAGTTTCTCAGTGAATAAATACAGGAAAGCTTCATAGGGAATTGTGATGTTTAATTTTGTGTGACAGCTTGATTGGGCTATGAGGTGCCCAGACATTTGGTCGAATATTATTCTGGGTATATCTGTGAAGGTGTTTCTGGATGAGATTAACACTTGAATCAGTAGAGTGAGTAAAGAAGACTGCCCTTTTTAATGTGGGTAGTCCTAATCCACTCAACTGATAACCTGAGTAGAATATAAAAGCTAGGTAAGAGAAAACTTTGCCTGCATGACTGATTGATCTGGGATGTTGGTCTTCTCCTGCCCTTGGACTGTAAATTACAACATCAACTATCCTGGATCTCCAGTTTGCCAACTGCGGATCTTGGAATTTCTGTCTCCATAATTGTGTGATCCTATTCCTTAGAATAAATACAGCTCATATATTTCTGTTGGACAGTACTGCTATCAGCTCTGGATCGGTAGCATGGGCATGACCTGGTATCTAATAGAAATACAGAATCAGAATCCCAGGCTGAGACCTACTGACACAGATTGTGCACTTTAACAAGATCCCCAGGAGATTTGTATGTATAGAAAAGTTTATGAAGCACTACTTTAGCCCATTGCTCTAAAAATACCTCCATTTCTTCCTCCATCTGTAGAGGAAGTTTCATTCCTGCAGCCCTTATTCCTAGAGAGCTGACATATTAGGGATTATCTGACTTCACAAAAGGAAAGCCTGGTATTCTGAATAACATGTTTCTGTAAGGCAAATTCATCTTTGGTATACACATAACGTTCAGTTAAAATGTCATACTCAGCAAACTTGGAGCACAGAATAACTTCATTTTGTTATCAGTTTTGAGAAGGAGGAAGAATGAACTGTTTCTTCCTATGCATACATTGTTTTTCATCAGGCTACGGTTAAAACCTGGGGTCTTTTCTGGACCTTGGATGCCCTCATGCCTCCTGGAACTCTTGCTCACCCTGTACTCTCCCAGTCTCTGTACCCATAGCTGTTAGCAGTGTTTTCCCTCCCCTTCCATTATGTTATCATCCCTGCTGATCATCCCCTCAAGCCCTGCTTTCTGCTTTTTCTCACAACAGTTAATTCTGTGCAAAAGTAATTGCAGAGTAAGGTGTTTGTGCTTGATAATAGCTTAATATTTTACCTCTCGTGTAGTTTTATTGCATTTAAATAGGGATTTCTTGGAAATTACATGGCTTATCTTAACTAGGGAGAATGAAGCAAAGCACCATGCCAGGTCAAAGAGAAAAGGTATTTTGATATTATTCTGTTTTCCATCTCCATAACCCATATTCATCAACATTGTAAAGATTTATACAATACAAAGACGATTTAGAAATTGTCATTATGTGAAATAAAATTGATCTAGACTAGAGGAAGAAAGGGAAAATCATTTGAAAAAATTCAGTCATAGTTTAACTTTATGCAAATATTTTTACCAGAAAAATATGAACAAATAGAGAACCGGAACTGGGTATTTTCTCCTTTTTTTTACATTTGAGTAATTTAAAACATTTCCTTTTTAATATGTTTTTTAGTAAAGTACAACATAGAGAAAATTATACAAAACAATAATTAATCACAAAGTAAATATGCAGATAATCTCTTGCAAGGTTAAGAAAGCATTTTCCAATAAATATAGCTTAGTTTGGATGTTTATTTTTGAATTTTATTTAAATGGAAATATGCAATGTCTGTTCTTTTATATCTAGCTTCTTTTACTCAAAATTATATTGCAAAAATTCAACTATGCTGTAGAGTGCTACAGTTTTCTACATTTCATAGCAAAACTAATGCACTGTATACATGTACTTGAGTTTATCTGTATCATTTGTAGTTCATACTGATGAACTCTGCGTTGTTTCTAGTTTAGGGACAGTATGAACAATGCTGACATAAATATTTTCATTCCTGCCTTTCCTGCACACGTGTAACTGTACATGTGCATATATTTATTTTTTTTAACATTTGTATTGGAATATAATTGCTTTACATTGTTGTGTTAGTTACTGCTGTATAACAAAGAGAATCAGCTATACGTATACCTATAACCCCATATCCCCTCCCTGTTGTGTCTCCCTCCCACTCTCCCTATCCCTCCCCTCTAGTTGGTCACAAATGTGAATATATTTCTGATGAGTAAAATTGCTTATAACAAACTGCCAAAAATTTGGTAAAAATAATAACACTTATTTGTCCCTCACACACCTGTAGATTATTTGGAATGTCTTCCCTTCAGACTGGTATTTATCTTGCTTCTGAAAGCAGTGGGCGTCTCAGGAAATATTCTTATCATGGTTATGGAAGAATCAAAGGAGCACAAGCCTCACTTCACATGAATATTCCATACCCCGGTTCATGTCATATGCATTAGCATTCCATTGCCCTAAGTAAGTCACATGGTCAAGCTTAAAGTCGTAGAATGGGGACATACACTCCACCCTGTATAAGGCCATGGCAAGAGTGTAGATATACAATATTAATACAGAGAAAAACTAAGACCAATAATTCAATTCAACACATAGGTTATACGTATCATAAGCTTTAGTAGACAGCCCCAAACTAGTTTTCTAAACTGGTTACACCATTTTACACTCCACCTGTAATATATAAAACTTCTCCATACTCCAAAAGTTCACCACTATTTGATGTTGCCAGTCTTTTAAATTTGTCAATTTGCTACGAAAGCATTTGTATTATACTATAGTTTTAATTTACTTTTACTGATTATTAATAAGTTTGTGCAGCTTTAAATTTATTTATCAGCCATTTGAATGACCTCTTCATACAACGTCAATCTCTTGTTCTCACTTCATCAACACACATACTAAAATTGAACAATACAGAGATTAGCATGGCCCCTGTATAAGATGTTATGCATATTTTTAAAGAACTGCATATTTTTTATCACATTACCTCCTCAATTCCTGGTGCCACTATCACTGCCTCCTAACCCCAAGGAAAGAAAGAGAAGGAAAGGAAAGGGAAGAGAAAGGAAACTACATCATACTTTTTCTGATACTGCTGCCTCCACCTGGGATTTCTTTCCTTCCTTACCCTTCTCTAGTTCTCTCAGTGAGATGACTGTTAAGGTAGCTGAAGGTTTGTTACGTATTCTTCAATCTCCAACTATAACTAAACTTTGTTATACCTCCTGTGTACAGTCATTTAAGAACAAGGGCCATATCTTACTAAACTTTATACCCCTCCTATGTAGTATTATTTTAAATATATATTAGAAACTAAATAAAGATTTTATAAATGGGTAATAAGTAAATGAAAGTTTTTCTACAGTAGCATGCTTTTCACAAGTTGTGTGAAGTTGGGCAAATGATATAACGTTTCTGATCTTTAATTTCTCAACTGTAAATGGAAGTGAGAATAATTTTTTCATAGGCTTATTATGAGAATTGTAACATAATTAATGTAAAAATATGTGTTTTTACCATGCCAGTACAGTTTCAATGCTCAATAAATTATAATAACGAATGTTAATACTTAAAAAAAAAAGCACTCAGTCTCTCTCTTTTTTTTTAATCTTTATTGGAGTATAATTGCCTTACAATGGCGTGTTAGTTTCCACTTTATAACAAAGTGAATCAGTTATACATATACATATGTTCCCATATCTCTCCCCTCTTGTGTCACCCTCCCTCCCACCCTCCCTATCCCACCCATCTAGGTGGTCACAAAACACCGAGCTGATCTCCCTGTGCTATGCGGCTGCTTGCCACTAGCTATCTATTTTATGTTTGGTAGAGTATATATGTCCATGCCACTCTCTCACTTTGTCACAGCTTACCCTTCACCCTCCCCATATCCTCAAGTCTGTTCTCTAGTAGGTCTGTGTCTTTATTCCTGTCTTACCGCTAGGTTCTTCATGACATTTTTTTCTCTTAAATTACATATATAGGTGTTAGCATACGGTATTTGTCTTTCTCTTTCTGATTTACTTCACTCTGTATGACAGACTCAAGGTTAATCCAACTCATTAAAAATAGCTCAATTTTGTTTATTTTTATGGCTGAGCAATATTCCATTGTATATATGTGCCACATCTTTATCCATTCATCCGATGATGGACACTTAGGTTGTTTCCATCTCCTGGCTATTGTAAATAGAGCTGCAATGAATATTTTGGTACATGACTCTTATTGAATTATGGTTTTCTCAGGGTATATGCCCAGAAGTGGGATTGCTGGGTCATACGGTAGTTCTACTTGTAGTTTTTGAAGGAGCTTCCATACTGTTCTCCATAGTGGCTGTACCAATTCACATTCCCACCAGCAGTGCAAGAGTGTTCCCTTTTCTCCACACCCTCACCAGCATTTATTGTTTCTAGATTTTTAAATGATGGCCATTCTGACTGGTGTGAGATGATGTCTCATTGTAGTTTTGATTTGCATTTCTCTAATGATAATGATGTTGAGCATTCTTTCATGTGTTTGTTGGCAGTCTGTATATCTTATTTGGAGAAATGTCTATTTAGGTCTTCTGCCCATTTCTGGATTGAGTTGTTTGTTTTTTTTATTGAGCTGCATAAGCTGCTTGTAAATTTTGGAGATTAATCCTTTGTCAGTTGCTACATTTGCAAATATTTTCTCCCATTCTGAGGGTTGTCTTTTGGTCTTGTTTATGGTTTCCTTTGCTGTGCAAAAGCTTTGAAGTTACATTAGGTCCCATTTGTTTATTTTTGCTTCTATTTCCATTTCTCTAGGAGGTGGCTCAAAAAGGATCTTGCTGTGCTTTATGGCATAGAATGTTCTGCCTATGTTTTCCTCTAACAGTTTGAAAGTTTCTGGCCTTACATTTAGGTCTTTAATCCATTTTGAGCTTATTTTTGTGTATGGTGTTAGGAACTGATCTAATCTCACACTTTTACAGGTACCTGTCCAGTTTTCCCAGCACCACTTATTGAAGAGACTGTCCTTTCTCCACTGTACATTCCTGCCTCCTTTATCAAAGATAAGGTGATGGTATGTGTGTGGGTTTCTCTCAGGGCTTTCTATCCTGTTCCATTGATCAGTATTTCTGTTTTTGTGCCAGTACCATACTGTCTTGATTACTATAGATTTGTAGTATAGTCTGAAGCCAGGGAGCCTGATTACTCCATTTCTCAATCTCAAGATTGCTTTGGCTATTCAGGTTATTTTGTGTTTCCATACAAATTGTTAAATTTTTTGTTCTACTTCTGTGAAAATTGCCAGTGGTAGTTTGATAGGGATTGCATTGAATCTGTAGATTTCTTTGGGTAGTAGAGTCATTTTGACAATGTTGATTCTTCCAATCCAAGAACATGGCATATCTCTCCATCTATTTGTGTCATCTTTAATTTCTTTCATTAGTGTCTTATAGTTTTCTGCATACAGGTCTTTTGTCTCCTTAGGTAGGTTTATTCCTAGATATTTTATTCTTTTTGTTGCAATGGTAAATGGGAGTGTTTTCTTGATTTCACTTTCAGATTTTTCATCATTAGTATATAGGAATGCCAGAGATTTCTGTGCATTAATTTTATATCCTGCTACTTTACCAAATTCATTGATTAGCTCTAGTAGTTTTCTGGTAGCATCTTTAGTATTCTCTATGTATAGTATCATCTCCTCTACAGTGATAGCTTTTCTTCTTCTTTTCTGATTTGGATTCCTTTTATTTCCTTTTCTTCTCTGATTGCTGTGGCTAAAACTTCCAAAACTATGTTGAATAAGAGTGGTGAGAGTAGGCAACCTTCTTTTTTTCTTGATCTTAGTGGAAATGCTTTCAGTTTTAAACCATTGAGGACAATGTTGGCTGTGTGTTTGTCATATATGGCCTTTATTATGTTGAGGAAAGTTCCCTCTATGCCTACTTTCTGCAGAGTTTTTATTATAAATGGGTGTTGAATTTTGGCGAAAGCTTTCTCTGCATCTATTGACATGATCATATAGCTTTTCTCCTTCAATTTGTTAATATGGTTTATCACGTTGATTGACTTGCGTATATTGAAGAATCCTTGCATTCCTGGAATAAACCCCACTTGATCATGATGTATGATCCTTTTAATGTGCTGTTGGATTCTGTTTGCCAGTATTTTGTTGAGAAATTTTGCAATTATGTTCATCAGTGATATTGGCCTGTAGTTTTCTTTCTTTGTGACATCCTTGTCTGGTTTTGGTATCAGGGTGATGGTGGCCTCGTAGAATGAGTTTGGGAGTGTTCCTCCCTCTGCTTTAATTTGGAAGAGTTTGAGACGGATAGGTTTTAGCTCTTCTCTAAATGTTTGCTAGAATTCACCTGTGAAGCCATCTGGTCCTGGGCTTTTGTTTGTTGGAAGATTTTTAATCACAGTTTCAATTTCAGTGCTTGTGATTTTTCTGTTCATATTTTCTATTTCTTCCTGATTCAGTCTTGGCAGGTTGTGCATTTCTAAGAATTTGTCCATTTCCTCCAGGTTGTCCATTTTATTGGCATAGAGTTGCTTGTAGTAATCTCTCATGATCTTTTGTATTTCTGCAGTGTCAGTTGTTACTTCTCCTTTTTCATTTCCAATTCTACTGATTTGAATCTTCTCCCTTTTTTTCTTGATGAGTCTGGCTAATCGTTTTTCAATTTTGTTTATCTTCTCAAAGAACAAGCTTTTACTTTTTGTGATCTTTGCTATTATTTCCTTCATTTCTCTTTCATTTATTCCTGATCTGATCTTTATGATTTCTTTGCTTCTGCTAACTTTCAGGTTTTTTTGTTGTTCTTTCTCTAACTGCTTTAGGTGCAAGGTTAGGTTGTTATTTCGAGATGTTTCCTGTTTCTTAAAGTAGGATTGTATTGCTATAAAACTCCCTCTTAGAACTGCTTTTTCTGCATTCCATAGGTTTTCGTGTCTCCATTGTCATTTATTTCTAGGTAATTTTGACTTCCTCTTTGATTTCTTCAGTGGTCATTTCGTTATTAAGTAGTGTATTGTTTAGTCTCCATGTGTTTGTATCTCTTACAGATATTTTCCTGTAATTGATTTCAAGTCTCATAGAGTTGTGATCAGAAAAGATACTTGAAACAATTTTCTTAAATATACCAAGGCTTGATTTGTGACCCAAGATATGACCTATCCCAGAGAATGATACATAAGCACTTGAGAAAACTGTGTATTCTGTTGTTTTTGGATGGAATGTCCTATAAATATCAATTAAGTCCATCTTGCTTAATTTATAATTTAAAGCTTGTGTTTCCTTTTTTATTTTCATTTTGGATGATCTGTCCATTAGTGAAAGTGGGGTGTTAAAGTCCTCAACTATGAATGTGTTACTGTCAATTTCCCCTTTTGTGGCTCTTAGTATTTGCCTTATGTATTGAGGTGCTCCTATGTTGGGTGCATAAATACTTACAATTGTTATATCTTCTTCTTGGTTCAATCTCTTGATCATTAGGTAGTGTCCTTCTTTGTTTCCTCTAACAGTCTTTATTTTAGAGTCTATTTTTTCTGATATAAGAATTACTACTCCAGCTTTCTTTTGGTTTCCATTTGCATTGAATATCTTTTTCCATACCCTCACTTTCAGTCTATATGTGTCTATAGGTCTGAAGTGGGTCTCTTGTAGACAGCAGGTATATGGGTCTTGTTTTTGTATCCATTCAGTCTGTTGGTGGGAACATTTATTCCATTTACATTTAAGGTAATTATCGATAGGTATTTTCCTGTTCCCATTTTCTTAATTGTTTTGGGTTTGTTATTGTAGGTGTTTTTCTTCTCTTTTGTTTCTTGCCTAGAGAAGATCCTTTAACATTTGTTGTAAAGCTGGTTTGGTGGTGCTGAACTCTCTCAGCTTTTGCTTGTCTGTAAAGGTTTTAATTTCTCCATCAAATCTGAATGAGATCCTTCTGGGTAGAGTAATCCTAGTTTTAGGTTTTTCTCCTTCATCACTTTAAATATGTCCTGCCAGTCCCTTCTGGCTTGCAGAGTTTCTGCTGAAAGATCAACTGTTAACCTTATGGGGACTCCCTTGTGTGTTATTTGTTGTTTTTCCCTTGCTGCTTTTAATATGTTTTCTTTGTATTTAATTTCTGAGAGTTTGAATAATATGTGTATTGGCGTGTTTCTCCTTGCATTTATCTTGTATGGGACCCTCTGTGCTTCCTGAACTTGATTAACTATTTCCTTTCCCATATTAGGGAAGTTTTCAACTATAATCTCTTCAAATATTTTCTCAGTCCCTTTCTTTTTCTCTTCTTCTTCAACCCCTATAATTCTAATGTTGGTGCTTTTAATGTTGTCCCAGAGGTCTCTGAGACTGTCCTCAGTTCTTTTCATTCTTTTTTCTTTATTCTGCTCTGCAGTAGTTATTTCCACTATTTTATCTTCCAGGTCACTTATCCGTTCTTCTGCCTCAGTTATTCTGCTATTGATCCCATCCAGGGTATTTTAAATTTCATTTATTGTGTTGTTTATCATTGCTCGTTTCATCTTTAGTTCTTCTAGGTCCTTTTTAAATGTTTCTTTCATTTTCTCTATTCTATTTCCAAGATTTTGGATCATCTTTACTATCATTTTTCTGAATTTTTTTTCAGTTAGACTGCCTACATCTTCTTCATTTGTTAGGTCTGGTGGGTTATTATCTTGCTCATTCATCTGCTGTGTGTTTTTCTGTCTTCTCATTTTGCTTATCTTACTGTGTTTGGGGTCTCCTTTTCGCAGGCTGCATGTTCGTATTTCCCGTTGTTTTTGCTGTCTGTCCCCAGTTGCCAAAGTTGGTTCAGTGGGTTGTGTAGTCTTCCTGGTGGAGGGGACTAGTGCCTGTGATCTGGTGCATGAAGCTGGATCTTGTCTTTCTGGTTGGCAGATCCAGGTCTGGTGGTGTGTTTGGGGTTTTCTGTGGCCTTATTATGATTTTAGGCATCCTCTCTGCTAATGGGTGGGTTTTGTACCTGTCTTGCTAGTTGTTTTGCATAGGGTGTCCAGCACTGTAGCTTGCTCGTCGTTGAGTGAAGCTGGATGTTGGTGTTGAGATGGAGATCTCTGGGAGATATTCACCATTTGATATTACATGGAGATGTGAAGTCTCTTTCGGAGCAGTGTCCTGTAGTTGGCTCTCCCACCTCAGAGGCACAGCACTGACTCCTGGCTGCAGCACCAAGAGCCTTTCATCTACACAGCTGATAGGAACTCTTGAAGCTCAATGCTCTCCTCAGAAAGGTCAAGATTCAGATTACAACTATGACACAGACAGCAGCCAACGGCAAGATCCCTAAATCTCTTGCTCACTTTTCATTGGAGGAGTCTGCCTCTTTCTGATTGATTTGTAAGAATTCTTTACATATTATAGATATGAACCCTTTTTTTTCCTGTTACATATACTTTATTCCACATTATGTCTTGATTTCTCTTCTCTTAGTAGTGTCTTTGATGAAACATTTTTTTTTGTTTTAATGTAGTATCAATTTTAATAAATGTGTTTCAATTTGTCAGTCTTTCACTTTATAATTAGTGTGTTTATATTAGCCTTTAAGAAATCTTACCAGTATAAGCCTTGGAGGTATTCTATGAAATCTCTGAGAAACTTTGTTGTTTTGCTTTGCATATTTATATTTAAAACCCAACTAGAATTTATATTTTTTTATATTGTAAGGTAGAAGTTCAGTCCATTGGTTTCTATATTTATATCTGATTCACAGTACTATTTATTGAAAATATTTTCTTTTTACTACTGCTCTAAAATGCCAATTCTATTATCTAAAAAAAGTGGTCATTAGTGTATGTGTTCTCCATTCTGTCAGTTTATTTTTCAATCCATCTGCCAATATCATATTGTCTTAATTGCTGTGGATTAATAGTAAATCTCAATATATGTTAGAAATTATTCTGTTTTGAGATTGTTGTAACTATTTTTGGCCTTTTTCATTTTCATATTAATTTAGAATTAGTTGTGAATCTCTATCCTCCCTACAAATCTGTTTGGTTTGTTTTTATAAATCAATTAGGGGAATTTGACATGGTTAAAATATTGACTCTTTCAATCTGTAAGTATGGCATTCACTTCTACTAGTTTATATCATCTTTAATTTTTCTCAAAATGTTTTCCAGCTTCCTAAGTAAGACTCTTGCAAAACTTCTGCAAGATTCATTTTTTGAGATTTGATACATGTGATGTTATGGTAATTGACACCATTAAATAATTTCATTTCTTATCTTTTGTTACTCATATATAAAAATAAAATTTATTATTTTCTATATTGACATTGTTGCAAGAAAACTTACTAAATTCATTTATTAAATCTACTGATTTATCTATAGAATAAATAGAAATTTTATTTATTTGAAATTTTCTACATACTCAAAATATATTTTCCATGAATATTGACATTTTCCTCTTTTTTAAAACATTTTTTAAAACATCAGTCATATTTTTGCGCAGCTTCACAGGTTAGAATTACCAGTATAAAGTGAATAAATGTATTCATAATGAGTATTTTTATCTTGTATCTCAATCTGACAGAGTGTTTTTAGTATTTCTCTATTAATCATAATGTTTGCCTTGTTTAGATACCTGGTATTAAATAAAGCAAGCTGCTTTCTATTCCTAGTTTGCTAAGAATTTTGAGATTTCTTAATAATTTTAAACATAAGTGAATAATTTTTATGATTTTTTTTGAGACAGTTGTAAATTCAATGGAATTTTAAGAAATAATACAGAGAGATCCCATGTTCCTTTATCTAGTTTCTCCAGTGATATCATCTTGCAAACTATGGTACAATATCACAACCAGGATATTGATATTGATACACTCAAGGTACAGAACATTTCCATTGCCATAAGGATACTTCATGTTGCCTTATTATTTATTTTTGGAGAACTTTGAGAGAACACATTTTATTCTCAGGAGATTTAAGCATATCATTAAAGTTTAATATATACAAATCAAGATAAGAGTAATTCCTTAATTACATATAGTATGGATGACATAGGGAAGAACATATTTTGAGAGACCAACTGTGAAAGGAAAATGTTATCTAAATTTTCCACAAAGGTGTAAATAGTTTAGCAGTCTATCCTGTGAGGTACTTGAAAAAATTCTCAACTAAGTAAAGATATGAAGTAATTCTTTAGCAAATGAGTGGCATTCTGGGAAAGTATTTCATTTATACCATGGATAAAAGTGAGCCACTCTACATTTTTTTTTAACATCTTTATTGGGGTGGGGTGGGGTCATGTTGCCTTTTAAAGCCATAGGCCACTTCTTCTATAATACTTGGCAACTATTAAGCTATTGATCATATCTGTAATTTTGTCATTTGAAGAATATTGTATAAATGGAATAATATATTGTGTAACCTTTTGTGGTTACCTGGTTTAAGTTAGCATAATTCTATGGTGATTCATCCAGGCTGTTGCATGTTTCAATCCTCCATTTTTTTTTTTTTTTTTTTTATTGTTGAGTGGTATTCCATGATATGGTTGTACCACAGGTTGCACAACGATTGAAGGATATTTGGGATGTTTCCTGTTTTTAGCTATTATGAATAAAGCTACTATAAACACTTTGGAAACTTTTTTAGTGTGTTTTTGTGTGAACTTAAGTCTTCATTTCTCTGCAATAAGTGGCCAAGAGTGCAACTGCCGCTTTATGTATTACATGTAGGATATATGATATATCCAGAGTGGCAATATCATTTTATGTACCCACCAGCAATGTGTGAGTGATCCTGTTTTTCTGCATACTTACCAGCATTGCACTGTCACTGTTTTTTTTTTTTTATGTTTTAGCCATTTTGATGCATATATAGTGATAGCTCATTGTGGGTTTAATTTGTACTTACCTAAGGCTAATAACATTGAACATGTTTTATGCACTTATTTGCTACCAGAATATGGCTCCTGAAGTTCTTAGCAAGTCTGCCTCTTTCTGCCTTTCAGAATCTTCTTACTCTTATTTCACATATAATGTCCATGGTTTTATATTGTATGTAGCAGTAGGCATAAGGAAAAGTGCATCTATTCCATCTTCCAAGAAACAGTAGTTTTGGTATAAATCAATCTTCTGTCACTAGATATTCTCACATTGTATCTATAGGTGCCAGAGTTTCTTTGGAGTCTTTTAGGAGGTGTTCATTGAGTGAGGGTGAAAAGCCAGTAGGATTCTGGGACTCCCATGATTGCCCTGACCATAACATTTCTTTTTTTTTTTTTTTTTTTTTTTTTTTTTGCAGTACGCGGGCCTCTCACTGTTGTGGCCTCTCCCGTTGCAGAGCACAGGCTCTGGACGCGAAGG
Source organism: Neophocaena asiaeorientalis asiaeorientalis (assembly GCF_003031525.2). NCBI lineage: Eukaryota > Metazoa > Chordata > Mammalia > Artiodactyla > Phocoenidae > Neophocaena > Neophocaena asiaeorientalis. The sequence goes on from NW_020172729.1 coordinate 99,091, forward strand.
CTCAGCGGCCATGGCTCACAGGCCCAGCCACTCTGCAGCATGTGGGATCTTCCCGGACCGGGGCATGAACCCGTGTCCCCTGCATCGGCAGGTGGACTCTCAACCACTGCGCCACCAGGGAAGGCCAACATGTCTTTTTATTTCTATGAAGAGATCTGTATTTAAACTCATTCAATCTTACAAAAGCTCTGGAAGGCAACCATTGTACAGATCATGGCCTTAGGAACATGCAACCATTTATCATGGGTATGGTGAGTGGGGGCATGAAAGATAGAACAAGATATGCCATCTTTCTTTGCTGAAGAAGCTGTAGAGCAGAGGATATCTGCGTCTTCTTCTACTTATCCCAAAACAACAATAAGTGAGGCAGAGCCAAATGATTTGAGACATTCAGTATCAGTACTTGTGACCTAGTCTTACTGCTTCTCATATCTATTTGGCAAAAGAAAGCCAGGCAGTCAAGCTTTCCATGGATTCCTCTATCTTCTCAGGCTGAAAGGAAAAGGTTAAAAGCCCTAACATTGAAAGGATGTCCTGAAGTACTTTCTGTAGATGTACTTTGGGGAAGACCATTGATTTGGCTGTTATCTCAGCAAACTCTTGCCCAGGTCTACTTCCTAGAAGATGACTATTATTTCTTGTCAAAAGCATCACTATCAGCTTGTCCTTACTCCAAGAAGCCATTGTTTGGAATAACATCTTCCAGTAGAGGCTCTCAGCAAGTAAAAATCTCCAGATGATTTCCTGAAGTTTCAAAAGAAACACTCCAGCTTACACCACCTCACTGGGTCTGATGTATGTGGCAAGGCTTCCTGAAATGCAAGGCAGTGCCATTCACTGGAAACTCTACCTGTAGACCATTCAGAATGCATATGGTTGACCATCTTAAGGTCAGACTTCCCAGAACAGTGACATGGATCTTCTCCCTAGGGGTAGCAGATAAATGCTTATTAGTATAAACTACTCCACTAGAATCTGCTTATATGTCTAGGGGAAAGATTTCAATTGCTGTATACCTCAGATAGCATAAGGGAGCACTTACCCCTCACAGACCTAAATAAAATTGATTAAATTCTCAACTTTACAGCATAGGGAAAAAAGTCAAAACTCTGTCTTATAAATCCTGTGAATTCCTCAGGGTTTATTTTATAATGGCACCTCTTTGTTCAAATATTATTTCCATGTTGAGGAGGGGTGTTCTTCTTCACCCTGAGTCATCTTAGAGGCTAATTTCTGCTAGTTTTCAAAACCCTTTTTACACCCAACAAGCGTATATACCCAAAAACTTATATAAAATTTCACTGAATGTTTAGGTTCAAGAGAAGGGACTATACCAAAATACAAGCAACTTCCTTTCATTTTTCTTGGCTCTCACAGTCTTCCTCCTTCCAAACTTTGTTTTCTATCTTCTCACTTTGAAGACTGACCTTAGCTGAACTACAGCTAAGGTAGGATGTCTTCTGCTATCTACCTAAATACTTTTCAAATGCTTCTAATGTAGCACTCATTAAAATACTGTGTAATTGCCTGCTTATTTTTATATATCCCCCTACATAGAGATTATAAATTCTATGTGGGTAGAAATCAAATCTTTTTCAACATTGTAGATTCTGTGCCTAGGTGAGTGTGCAACACAGATTACACACTCAAATGATGTTATTATTGATACTCTGATTCATTACATTTGCATCAGTGCTGATTCATTACATCAGTGCTGATTCATCCATGATTTAACTTCTTGTTCAAGAGAAAGTGTCCAGTATACTATACTCCAAAATGTTTCTGCTTTATACACACACACACACACACACACACATACACACACACACACACAAGATAATTTATTTAAGTAATTCTTTGAGAAAGTTCTTATAAAAAGATTATTTGAACCTTTATTTTTTTAACGGTTTTCCTGTTTTTAAAGTGGGTCAATGATTAATATCTTAGAGGTGTGTACTATCTCAGAGTTATAGAATTATATCTTCAACTTACTACATTTTAGATTTTAGGTAAACCATATAAAAAGTGTTCCACTATCTTAAGATTTTTAAAAAGTCTTCCAGTGAAAATTAAACAATAATCTTCTAATATTTTCTCTCAGTTACATATATTTTTGTTTTGTTTTTGTTTTTGCGGTATGTGGGACTCTCACTGTTGTGGCCTCTCCCGTCGGAGCACAGGCTCCAGACGCGCAGTCTCAGCGGCCATGGCTTACGGGCCCAGCCGCTCCGTGGCATGTAGGATCCTCCCGGACCGGGGCACGAACCTGCATCCCGTGCATCGGCAGGTGGACTCTCAACCACTGCGCCACCAGGGAAGCCCAAATACTGTAGTTTTAAATTACCCCAATTTCATATTTACAACTAAAATATTTTAAAGTTATTAAAATACATATGTTTGCTCTTTGAAGGCATTAAATCAATTATTCTGAGCAAATCATCCAGAACACCTTAAGGTTTTTTAATTAATTAAAAACTTTATATTTTTACGATTATTGCAAACATACCCTACCAAACGCTCTATGATTTACTTGCTGGGAAGAAAGCATTCCCTCATGGGCAAGTATAAGTAGCAAAAGTGATTTCGTTTTAAAATAATTTCATGGTTACGTTGAAAAAGTTTTTTTAAAACTTACAATATAACATTCCTTGAGTTTGAATTGCGTTTATTTTTTTTTTAAAGCACCATCATATATGTTACTTTTGTTGATCCTTATAGAATTCCTATGTATTGACATAGCTTGTATTATACTGGTCTCAGCAGGCTCTTTTTGGGACCTTTGAATTTAAATAAACAAATAGGAAATCTGAAGATTCACATGTGATCCTCAGGTCACAGAGCACTTTTCAGAGTAACTATTTTTATTTCCCCTTGAAACTGAAAAACAACTTTATGCATCTTCAAAATAAATTGCAAGCAATTCCACAAGATTTCTCTTTTCTGAGAGAAAGATCAGTAAAAGCACAAAGAACAATAGAATGAACAAACAGAAATTGTGTAGTTGCTTGTGCACTGAATGCTGTCAGAATTGTTGTGTAGGGGAGCAAAAGCTGCTACTTCAAAATGTCTCATTGGCAAAAGGAGTATTTTGAGCTGACAACAGTCAAGGCTCAAAACAGCAGGAAGAAATTTTGACTTTCCCCCAACTGCCTAAAAGAATGTAAATAAAGGACATATTCCAAGAAGGAAGCTACTATCATAGCTAACTAGAGTATGAACTAGGCATACTAGAGACGGTGAAACCTAGCAAAGTCAGTTTGTTAAAATTCCTCTCCACGTTCCATTGTCTCTGCATGTTGCAGAAAATATTTGTTTACAAACATTTCCTTTTCCATCTCCATGCAAGGTGCCTTCCTCCACATTGAAGTCCCAAACCACTACCCCAAACATCCTCTTTTGTTTGTATTTGTATTTAAGGTGAGGGTTTCAGCTACTTAGGTGAATTACTCAGTTTTTCTGGGTCTCTCCTATGTATACATATTATTAAACCTCCATTTGATTGTTTCATGCTAATCTATCTCATATCAATTTAATTTCTAGTCCAGCCAAAATAACCTGGAAAGGTAGTGGAAAATCTCTTCCTCTCCTAAAGCTGGTAATTGCTAAAACCACAGTAGTTTAACTTCTCTGCAATTTTTACTTCCCACAACTTCATTTTTCTTGAGCATAGTCATAAGGAATAAATTTCCTTGAAGGTAGGCTATATGCCCTATACATTTTTGGATTTTAACATCCCATTGCATGTATGTGTCTTCCACCATGATTGTATAAGTTCCTTTAGAGTGGAGATCATGATTATTGTGAGTGTGTGGCTCTGTGTGTGTACATGTGTCTCCATATCTCCAACAGCTAGAAAAAAATTGAATTTGGTAGAATTGAATTGAATAGCATAGTAGAATTGAATTTTTCTACTATGCATTGAAAAGGTGCATCCTGTGTTTGGTTATTATTACTTTCTACACGAAAAGATTCTGAAAGTAATTAAGTTTTTATTTGTGGTTCAAAATCAACAATATGAATAATTATTGTGCCAATATTCAATGCTGTTCTAAATGCTTTTGTAGTGGAGTGGTGCTGTTTGTTCTTTACTTATAACATAGATGGTGGATAAAACAAAATAGAGATTGCAGCCATACTCCAGGAATTTGTGTTTCAGGCTCAGAAGTTTCAACCTTGTTTCACAAATGATGGTGTACTCACTGTAGGTATTTGAACAGGCTGAAATACATAGGATGGGATTGTCATGAATGAGGAAATAAAAAACATAATGAAATAGGACTCTCAGATCTCTCCACAGAGCTTCAGACCAAAATATTCACTCTTTTCACTTGAGTGAAACACAGACATGGCAAAGTTAACTTTTCCCAAATTGAACTTGTGATTCTCCTCCTTTTTTTCTCTTCCCAATAAATTTTATAACTGTCCATCTGCAAATGCCAGGAATCTGAGAACTTCTCTTGCATCATCCTCCTTCCTTGTTCTCCATATATCACTAAATGCCATAGGTTCAACCTGTAAACATTTTGCAAATATATAAGTTTTCCTCCAACGTACTGCCATTATCATAGTATAGGCCATCAATATTTCTCACCTAGATTATTATATATCTACTTAATCTTTCTAGTTTTCCACCTTAAAATTCATTTACCACATTTCAGCCAGAGTTAATATCCCCAAATAACATTACAATAGAGTCCAAATTTCTTAAAAACAATAATCATACCTAACACTTATTAAACATTTATTATACACAAGGCATTATACTGGATGCCTTCTATGCTTTATCTCTTTGAATCCTCTGAACAATGCCATGAGTTAAATACCAATATTATTATAACATTTAAAAATGTGTACTTTATAGTTTAGAGACATAAAGTAAATTTCCTAAAATCAGAAAGCTGGTAGTGGTAGAGCCAGGATTTAAACTCAGCCAGTCTGACTTCAGATGCCTCACTCAAAAATATGATTCAATTTAATATATTAATAAGCAAGTCTAAAAAACTCTTAAATTTTACTTTTCTTTCCTGAACTCTAAGATTTAGCCACACTGAAATCATCTACATTCTTTTTTTGTTCCATCATCTTTATAACATCTGAGATTCTGATTTCAGTTTTCCTTTTTCTTTACTTTTCCTAACTCCTACTCAGTTTAGATGCTGTTTCTTACAGGAATCATTCCTTAGCTTTCCAAGTATATATCGGAAGTACGATTGAAATCACACAGAATACCTTTTCCAATCACAATGGAATGAAACTAATAGCAAAAGGAGAGGAAAACTGAAATATTTACAAATATATGGAAATTAAAAACCAAACGGTGAAAGAAGAAATCAGATGTTAAATTTTAAAATATTTAGAGATTAATGAACATGAAAACACAACATTCCAAAACTTATGGAATGAAGCAATAGCATTAAAAGGGAAATTTATAAGTCTAAATGCATACATTAAAAAGAAATATCCCAAAATAACAAACTAACTTTAGACCTTAAGGAACTAGAAAAATAACAAACTAAACCCAGAATGAGTAGAAAGAAGGTAAGAATAAATAATAAATAATTAGAAGAGAGGTAAATAAAATAGAGAATAAAAAACTGTAGAGAAAATTAATGACACAAAGTGTTGATTTTTCAAAATAATGAATAAAATTGACAAGTCTTTAGCTAGGTTGACTAAGAAAGAGTTTAATCAAGTAAGTAAAATCTGAAATTAAAGTAGGAGCATTACTACCAACCTTACAGAAATGAAAAGAATAATAAGAGAATTGTATACAAATAAATTAATTTATACCATTACCAAACAACCTACAAAAAATATTAATTGAAAATGGATCAGTGACCTAAAGACTAGATTATAAAAGTCTTAGAAGAAAACATAGAGTTAAATTTTCATGATCTTGAATTTGGTAATAGAACCTTAGTTATGACACCAAAAGCATGAGCAACAATAAAAAAACAAATAAATTGGACTTGATAAAATTAAAGAATTTTTATTCATCTAAGGCTATTATTAATAAAGCAAAAAAAATCACCTACAGAATAGAAGAAAATATTTACAAAATATATATCTTGTAACTGTTTATAGTCCAGAATATGCAATGAAGTTGTATAATTTAATAACAAGTAAACAAAGTAAAATGTTTTATAGTTTTCAGTGTACAGCATTATCTCCTTAGCTAAGTTTATTCTGAAATATGTATGTATTATTTATGTATTCAATTATTTATTTATATCAGCATGGACTCAGGGATGATTATTTTATTCCTTGAGTTATAATCCAAAACTTTCATTATATATCTAGTTGCTCTGAACTATATACTTTTGATGCTATTGTAAATGAAATCATTTTCTTACTTTGTTTTTCAGATTGTTGTTAGTGTATTGTTCGTTGTTAGTGTATTGTTCATTGTTAGTGTATAGAAATACCACTGATTTTTGTGTGTTGATTTTGAATTGTTCAACTTTGCTGAATTTGTTTAGAAGTTCTAACTCTGTGTGTGTGTGTGTGTGTTGTGGAATCTTTAGAGTTTTCTACATATAAAACCATATTGTCTGCAAACAGAGATAATTTTACTCCTTTCCCAATTTGTAGGCCTTTTTTTCTTTACCTTTTTGCTCTGGCTAGAACTTCTACTACTATATTAAGTAAAAAGGGTTAAAGCAGGTGTCCTTGTCTTGTTTCTGATATTAGAGGAAGAGCTTTTAGCATTTCACTTTTGATTATGTTAAGATGCAAATTTGCAGTGCATGATTAGAAAGAACTGATACATTTGTTCCATGGTTTGTTCTCTAGGTAACATGATTAAGGGACCTTAAATCATGAGATTCTTCTGATGAAGAAGAAACCCACCTGACTTTGCTTTAAGCAGAAACTCCTTTCTTCTATTTCCCTGGGTTACATCCTATGTACTCTATGTAATCTATGTGCTGAAATTAAGTAGAGTACATGATTCTCTTGATTAGTAACCAAGTTAAAAATTCTTCTTTGTTATGAAATCTAAAAATTAATCATAACATTTATGTTGAATATATTTAAATGTAAATTTTGCTTGCATTATTCTCAGAAGATGCATATAACACCCAGGTTAGGGTGAACAATGAGCCTGCTTATTGGGATATCTTGGACACTGCTGGTAAGGTAGGTAACTTTTTTAGATCTTTTTAATCTCTGAGGGCAGTTTATACTTTAACCTCAAATTCCTTCACCACAGAGTAGATGAATTTGCTCAAACAGAAGAGAAAATTTGTAATAGCAATCAGGAATTAAATAAGGATTAGCAAAAAAAATATGACTCCTTGTCACTCAGAATATTTCAACATTCCCTTAATTTTTTAAATATAAAAGTAAAGGGAGGAGAGGGGGAAGATGGCAAAGAGTAAGACGCGGAGATCACCTTCCTCCCCACAGATACAACAGAAATACACCTACATGTGGAACAGCTCCTACAGAACACCTACTGAATGCTAGCAGAACACCTCAGACTTCCCAAAAGGCAAGAAACTCACCAATTACCAGGGTAGGGCAAAAGAAAAAAGAAAAAATGGAGACAAAAGAATAGGGACGGACCTGCACCAGTGGGAGGGAGCTACGAAGGAGGAAAGGTTTCTACACACTAGGAATCCCCTTCGCGAGCGGAGACTATGGGTGACAGAGGGGGGAAGCTTCAGAGCCACGGAGGAGAGCACAGAAATAGGGGTGCAAAGGGAAAAGCAGAGAGATTTCCGCACAGAGGATTGGTGCCGACCAGCACTCACCAGCCCGAGAGACTTGTCTGCTCACCTGCTGGGGTGGGCGGGGCTGGGAGATGAGGCCTAAGTTTCAGTCGGAGCGCAGGGAGAGGACTGGGGTTGGCGGGGTGAACACAGTCTGCAGGGGGTTAGTGCAACACGGCTAGCGGGGAAGGATTCCAGGGTAAAGTCTGGACCAGCCGAAGAGGCAAGAGACTTTTTTCTTCCCTTTTTGTTTTCTGGTGCATGAGGAGAGGGGATAAGGAGCGCTGCTTAAAGGAGCTCCAGAGACAGGAGCAAGCCATGGCTAACAATGCGGACCCCAGAGACAGGCATGAGATGCTAAGGCTGCTGCTGGAGCCACCAAAAAGCCTGTGTGTGAGCACAGGTCACTATCCACACCCCTCTTCCAGGGAGCCTGTGCAGCCCACCACAGCCAGGGTCCTGGGATTCAGGGACAACTTCCCCAGGAGAATGAACGGTGCACTTCAGGCTGGTGCAACGTCATGCTGGCCTTTGCTGCTGCAGGCTCACCCCGCATCTGCACCCCTCCGTTCCCCTGCCCTGAGTAAGCCAGAGCCCCCGAGTCAGCTGCTTCCATAACCCCGCCCTGTCTGAGTGAAGAACAGACACCATCCGGCGACCTACACGCACAGGCAGGGCCGAATCCAAACCTGAACCCCGGGAGCTGTGCAAACAAAGAAGAGAAAGGGAAAACTCTCCCAGCAGCCTCAGGATCAGCAGATTAAATCTGCACAATCAACTTGATGTATGCTGCATTGGTGGAATACCTGAATAGACAACGAATCATCCCAAATTGAGGAGGTGGACTTTGAGAGCAAGATTTATGATTTTTTCCCCTTTTCCTCTTTTTGTGAGTGTGTATGTGTATGCTTCTGTGTGAGATTCTGTCTGTATAGCTTTGCTTTCACCATTTGTCTTAGGGTTCTATCTGTCCATTTTTTTGTTTTGTTTTTCTTTACTTATTAAAACTTTTTTCTTAGTAATTATTTTTTATTTTAATAACTTTATTTTATATTATCTTACCTTATTTTATTTTAACCTCTTTCTTTTTCTCTCTTTCTTTCTTTCTTTGTTTATACTTTTTCTCTCTTTTATTCTGACCCATGTGGATGAAAGGCTCTTGGTGCTGCAGCCAGGAATCAGTGATGTGCCTCTGAGGTGGGAGAGCCAAATTCAGGTTAGTTGTTCACAAGAGACCTCTCAGCTCCACATAATATCAAAGGCAAATATCTCCCAGAGATCTCCATGTCAACACCAGCATCCAGCTTCATTCAATGACCAGCAAGCTACAGTGCTGGACACCCTATGACAAACAATTAGCAAGACAGGAACGTAGCACCACCCATTAGCAGAGAGGCTGCCTAAAATCATAATAAGTCCACAGACACCCCAAAACACACCACCAGATGTGGAACAGCCAACCATAAAGACAAGATCCAGCCTCAACCACCAGAACACAGGCACTTGTCCCCTCCACCAGGAAGCCTACACAACTCACTGAACCAACTTTAGCTACTGGGGACAGACACCAAAAACAATGGGAAATACGAACCTACAGCCTGCAAAAAGGAGACCCCAAACAAAGTAAGATAAGCAAAATGAGAAGACAAAAAACACACAGCTGATGAAGGAGCAAAATCAAAACCCACTAGACCTAACAAATGAAGAGGAAATAGGCAGTCTACCTGAAAAACAATTCAGAATAATGATAGTAAAGATGTTCCAAAATCGTGGAAATAGAATGGGGAAAATGCAAGAAACATGTGACAAGGACCTAGAAGAAATAAAGATGAAACAAGCAATGATGAACAACACAATAAATGAAATTAAAAATACTCTAGGTGGGATCAATAGCAGAATAACTGAGGCAGAAGAACGGATAAGTGACCAGGAAGATAATATAGTGGAAATAGATACTGCAGAGCAGAATAAAGAGAAAAGAATGAAAAGAACTGAGGACAGTCTCAGAGACCTCTGTGACAACATTTAATGCACCAACATTCAAATTATACGGGTTCAGGAAGAAGAAGAGTAAAAGAAAGGGACTGAGAAAATATTTTAAGAGTTTATAGTTGAAATTTTCTCTAATATGGGAGATGAAATAGTTAATCAAGTTCAGGAAGCACAGAGATTCCCATTAACGATAAATCCAAAGAGAAACAAAACAAGCCACATATTATTGAAACTGTCAAAAATTAAATACAAGGAAAACATATTAAAAGCAGCAAGGGAAAGACAACAAATAACACACAAGGGAATCACCATAAGGTTAACAGCTGATCTTTCAGCAGAAACTCTGCAAGCCAGAAGGAATTGGCAGGACATATTTAAAGTGATGAAGGAAATAAACCTACAACCCAGATTACTCTACCCAGCAAGGATCTCATTCAGATTTGATGGATAAATTAAAACCTTTGTAGACAAGCAAAAGCTGAGAGAGATCAGCACCACCAAACCAGCTTTCCAACAAATGCTAAAGGAACTTCTCTAGGCAAGGAACACAAGAGAAGGAAAACACCTACAATAACAAACCCAAAACAACTAAGAAAATGGGAATAGGAACATACCTATCGATAATTAACTTTAATGTAAATGGATTAAATGCTCCCACCAAAATACACTGATAGGCTGAATGGATACCAAGACAAGACCCATATATATGCTGTCTATAAGAGACCCACTTCAGACCTAGAAACACATACAGTCTGAAAGTGAGGGGATGGAAAGAGATATTCCATGCAAATGGAAACCAAAATAAAGCTGGAGTAGCAATTCTCATATCAGACAAAATTCACTTTAAAATAAAGACTATCAGGAGAGACAAAGAAGGACACTACATAATGATCAAGGGATCGCTCCAAGAAGAAGATATAACAATTGGAAATATTTATGCACCCAACATAGGAGCACCGCAATACATAAGGCAAATACTAAGAGCCATAAAATGGGAAATTGACAGTAACAGATTCATAGTAGGGGACTTTAACACCCCACTTTCACCAATGGACAGATCATACAAAATGAAAATAAATAAAGAAACACAAGCTTTAAATAATATATTAAAGAAGATGGACTTAATTGATATTTATAGGACATTCCATCCAAAGGCAACAGAATACACATTTTTCTCAAGTACTCATGGAACACTCTCCAGAATAGATCATATCTTGGGTCACAAATCAAACTTTGGTAAATTTTAGAAAATTGAAATTGTATCAAGTATCTTTTCTGACCACAATGCTATGAGACTAGATATCAATTACAGGACAAAATCTGTGAAAAATACAAACACATGGAGGCTAAACAATACTCTACTTAATAACGAAGTGATCACTGAAGAAATCAAAGGGGAAATCAAAAAATACCTAGAAACAAATGACAATGGAGAAACAATGACTCAAAACCTATGGGATGCAGCAAAACAGTTCTAAGAGGGAGGGTTATAGCAATACAATCCTACCTTAAGAAACAGGTAACAACTCGAATAGACAACCTAACCTTGCACCTAAAGCAATTAGGTAAAGAAGAACAAACCCCCCCAAAAAATTAGCAGACAGAAAGAAATCCTATAGATCAGGTCAGAAATAAATGAAAAAGAAATGAAGGAAATGATAGCAAAGATCAGTAAAAGTAAAACCTGGTTCTTTGAGAAGATAAACAAAACTGATAAACCATTAGATAGACTCATCAAGAAAGAAAGGGAGAAGACTCAATCAGTAGAACTAGAAATGAAAAAGGAGAAGTAACAATTGGCACTGAAGAAATACAAAACATCATAAGAGATTGCTACAAGCAACTCTAGGCCAATAAAATGGAAAACCTGGAAGAAATGGACAAATTCTTAGAAATGCATAACCTGCCAAGACTGAACCAGGAAGAAATAGAAAATATGAACAGACCAATCACAAGCATTGAAATTGAAACTGTGATTAAAAATCTTCCAATAAAAAAAAGCCCAGGACCTGATGGCTTCACAGGTGAATTCTATCAAAGTTTTAGAGAAGAGCTGACACCTATCCCTCTCAAACTCTTCCAAACTATAGTAGAGGGAGGAACACTCCCAAACTCATTCTACGAGGCCACCATCACCCTGATACCAAAACCAGAAAAGGATGTGACAAAGAAAGAAAACTACAGGCCAATATCACGGATGAACATGGATGTGAAAATCCTCAGCAAAATACTAGCAAACAGAGTCCAACAGCACATTAAAAGGATCATACACCATGATCAAGTGGGGTTTACTCTAAGAATGCAAGGATTCTTCAATATACGCAAATTAATCACGTGATACACCATATTAACAAACTGAAGGAGAAAAACCAAATGATCATCTCAGTAGATGCAGAGAAAGCTATCGACAAAGTTCAGCACCCATTTATGATAAAAACCCTGCAGAAAGTAGGCATGGACAGAACTTTCCTCAACATAACAAAGGCCATATATGACAAACCCACAGCCAACATCATCCTCAATGGTGAAAAACTGAAAGCATTTCCACTAAGATCAGAAACAAGACAAGATTGCCCACTCTCACCACTCTTATTCAACATAGTTTTGGAAGTTTTAGCCACAGCAATCAGAGAAAAATATGAAATAAAAGGAAACCTAATTGGAAAAGAAGAAGTAAAGATGTCACTGTTTGCAGATGACATGATATTATACATAGAGAATCCTAAAGATGCTACCAGAAAACTACTAGAGCTAATCAATGAATTTCGTAAAGTAGCAGGATACAAAATTAATGCACAGAAATCTCTGGCATTTCTATACACTAATAATGAAAAATCTGAAAGTGAAATCAAGAAAACACTCCCATTTACCATTGCAACAAAAAGAATAAAATATCTAGGAATAAACCTACCTAAGGAGAGAAAAGACCTGTATGCAGAAAATTATAAGACACTGATGAAGGAAATTAGAGATGATACAAATAGATGGAGAGATATACCATGTTCTTAGATTGGAAGAATCAACATTGTGAAAATTACTCTACTACCCAAAGCAATCTACAGATTCAATGCAATCCCTATCAAACTACCACTGGCATTTTTCACAAAAGTAGAACAGAATATTTCACAGTTAGTATGGAAACACAAAAGACCCCAAATAGCCAAAGCAATTTTGAGAATGTAAAATGGAGCTGGAAGAATCAGGCTCCCTGAATTCAGACTATACTACAAAGCTACAGTAATCAAGACAGTATGGTACTGGCACAAAAACATAAATATAGATCAATGGAACAGAATAGAAAGCCGAGAGATAAACTCACACACGTATCGTCACCTTACCTTTGATAAAGGAGGCAGGAATATACAGTGGAGATAGGACAGCCACTTCAATATGTGGTGTTGGGAAAACTGGGCAGGTACATATAAAAGTATGAGATTAGAACACTCCCTAACACAATACACAAAAATAAGCTCAAAATGGATTAAAGACCTAAATTTTAGACCAGAAACTATCAAACTGTTAGAGGAAAACATAGGCAGAACATTCTATGACATAAAACACAGCAAGATCCTTTTTGACCTACCTCCTAGAGAAACGGAAGTAAAAACAAAAATAAACAAATGGGACCTAATGAAACTTCAAAGCTTTTGCACAGCAAAGGAAACCATAAACAAGACCAAAAGACAACCCTTAGAATGGGAGAATATATTTGCAAATGAAGCAACTGACAAAGGCTTAATGTCCAAAATTTACAAGCAGTTCATTCAGGTCAATAACAAAAAAAAACAAACAATCCAATCCAAAAATGGGCAGAAGACCTAAATAGACATTTCTCCAAAGAAGATATACAGACTGCCAACAAACACATGAAAGAATGCTCAACATCATTAATCATTAGAGAAATGCAAATCAAAACTACAATGAGATATAATCTCACACCAGTCAGAATGGCCCTCATCAAAAAATCTAGAAACAATAAATGCTGGAGAGGGTGTGGAGAAAAGGGAACCCTCTTGCACTGCTGGTGGGAATGTGAATTGGTACAGCCACTGTGGATAACAGTATGGAGGTTCCCTAAAAAACTACAAATAGAACTACCATATGACCCAGTAATCCCACTACTGGGCATATACCCTGAGAAAACCATAATTCAAAAAGAGTCATGTGCCAAAATATTCATTGCAGCTCTATTTACAATAGCCAGGAAATGGAAACAACCTAAGTGTCCATCATCGGGTGAATGGATAAAGAAGATGCAGCACGTATATACAATGTAATGGTACTCAGCCATAAAAAGAAATGAAATTGAGTTATTTGTAGTGAGGTGGATGGACCTAGTGTCTGTCATACAGAGTGAAGTAAGTCAGAAAGAGAAAGAGAAATACCATATATTAACACATATATATGGAATTGAAGAAAAAAACAAAAGTCATGAAGAACCTAGGGGTAAGACTGGAATAAAGACACTGACCTAGTAGAGAATGGACTTGAGGATATGGGGATGGCAAGGGTAAGCTGTGACAAAGTTAGAGAGTGGCATGGACATATATAAACTACCAAACGTAAAATAGATAGCCTGTGGCTGGGAAGCAGGCACATAGCACAGGGAGATCAGCTTGGTGCTTTGTGACCACGTGGATTGGTGGGATAGGGAGGGTAGAAGAGAAGGAGACGCAAGTGGGAGGAGATATGGGAACATATGTATATGTATAACTGATTCACTTTGTTATAAAGCAGAAACTGAGACACCATTGTAAAGCAATCATACTCCAATAAAATTTTAAAAAACAAAACAAAAAAACAGCTCCCCAAAGCCTTTCAGCAAAGCATTTTTAAAATCCAGATTAGGTGGGGGTGTCTCAAAGAGTGTTATCAGCCCATGCATAATTCTCTTATTGGCTAATTGTGAGGTAACAGGGTGGTGTCACAGGGGTTAACATCAGTACTTAGGCTCCAGGGGGCCTGGGGCAATGTGCTCATGGTCATCAAGTAGTTAACATCTACCATTTGGTGGGGGGTTTTCACATCTGTAAAACACCTCAGAAATGTGCATCAAATACTTTTATCTGTGAACTTCAAAGAAAAGCTTCAAAGGAAAGCAGAGGATATGGGGGAAGGACATGTCCCAGGAAGGCCCCATAGGGTCCTACTCAGTTACATTACTATACTCTTAATATGTATATTTCTTTTATGTGTCTCTCAAATATTATCATGCAAGTATCACCTAATCCCTCTAGAAGTAAGACATATTTTAAGAAACTACTTTAACTCTAGAAATATGTTTTTATCTTAAGGGCTTGCCATATAGTCAGAAATTATTAAAGAAAAACTAAAAGAAAACTTTAAAAAATTTAAAAATATAGCTAAAGATTTAAGGGCAAACTAATATTATCAGTATTGGAATTAAGAGTATCAACAAAGGTCAATACAGCTCTAAATATGAGAAGAGAGAGCAGCTTTGCAACCAGAATTATATCCTCAATTGATATAGCTTGATCATAGATTTTTATCTTGGGAAAATGGACAAATGTTATGGTGGTCCATTGTATTGGTCTGAGACACTTGAAAACAATTTACTATTAACATTACTGCAAATAAGGTGAACAGGAATCCTGATTTTCTAAGGACAATCCTAGTTGGTACTGTAAGAGAAGAAGAGATTTTTCCTTTATCCTTCTATGCTCTTTTAGCTGGTCTAAGACTTAAATTGATATGAGACAGATTAACATGAGAAAATCAAACAAAAGTTTAATAACATGTGTACATGGAAGAGACCCAGAAAAACTGAGTAACTCACCAAAATAGCTGAAATTCTCACATTAAATACGATCTTCAGTTAAAGACAGAAGAGGATGTCGGGGGTCGTGGTTGGGACTTTGAGGGGAGAAAGGCAATTTAAATGGAGATGAGAAAACGAATGTTGTAAACAAATATTTGTTGGGCCCTTCAGTGGGACACAGAGAAGAATTCTAACAAAACTTTACTATGTTCCCTTCACTATCTACAACACCTAGTTCACACTGTAGTTTTCTATGGCGATAGCTCCCTTCCTGGAATAGGTCCTCTATCTACATTCTTTAGGCAGTTAGGGAGAAGGTCAAAATTTATTCCTGAGTCTTTTAGGCCTTGATTACTTTCAGCTAGAAATAATCTGCATGCCACAGAAATATTTTGGGGTGGCAAATTTTGTTCCCTATAGTAGCTGATATAGCTCAACTAATGTTTGTTAATTTTTTTTTTTTTGGCACTTCTTTTCACTCAAAGGTGCTGTGTTTGTATGATAACTCATATAGTCATCCAAACTACAAAGTACTAGACTCCTTCTCCAATCAGGTGGATCTAAAATATGAATATACAACCAACTGTGATTTAAATATACAAGCCAGGAAAGCAAATACTATACAAAATAAGACCATAGATCAAAAATCAAACCAAAAAACAATTCTTAATAGCCAAATCAAATGTAAAAAAACCCATAGAATAAAGTTCCTATAATTTTATTAAAGTTTCTCATAACAGGGGAGATTCTCAGGATTTCTTTCTCAGTCTATTTGATATTAGAGTCAGATATTATATGCTGGTTACTGTTTTTATTCTGTTTACAATTTTTAGAACCATAATTTCAGAAGAAATGGGTTTCTGGGCTTCCCTGGTGGCGCAGTGGTTGAGAATCTGCCTGCCAATGCAGGGGACATGGGTTTGATCCCTGGTCCAGGAAAATCCCACATGCCACAGAGCAACTAAGACCGTGCACCACAACTACTGAGCCTGTGCTCTAGAGGCCATGAGCCACAACTACTGAGCCCACGTGCCACAACTACTGAAGCCCACACCCCTAGAGCCCATGCTCCACAATGAGAGAAGCCACTGCAATGAGAAGCCTGCACACTGCAACGCAGAGTAACCCCTGCTCGCCACAACTAGAGAAAGCCTGCACACAGCAATGGAGACCCAACACAGCCAAAAATAAATAAATAAAAATAATAAATAAATTTTTAAAAAATGGGTTTCTTGAAACATTTTTATAGTAAAATAAACTGAAACCTATAATTTAGGGCCAAGAGAAAATTAAAATGCAAGATGAAACAACAATATTTTAGAAGAGCAATTCTGGGATCATTCGGCATAAAAGCAAGAATTTCTATAGCTAGGCAGTATAATTATATCATAAATAACTTTATTAATCTGTCAAGAAATTATAATTTCAATTTCTATGAAAGGCAAAAAATGTAATAAAAAAACTTATACAAGATGATAATTTTTAAAGGATATTTTAAGGGTAAATTTCTATTGACTCTGGAAAAATAATGGCTAGACCATAAATTATATAAAACTATATAAAAGATATGAAGGCCAACCCAATATTTTAGCAATTCAGTGTGGGTGAAACTATGTGAGATTATATGTCTGTAAATCTGTGTGTATATATGTATCAATAGCTCACATTTTCAACATAATTAATTTGGCATCCATAGATTTACAATACTGGATTAATTGTTCTATAGGAATACAAAAATATAAAATCAAAAATCAAAATATAAAATATAATTTGTGGCATTGAAGTGATTACCCTTTTATTTTTGCACATATTTAAGAAAGAATCTATACTCAAAACTGAAGAAAGACATCCCAGATTTAATTGCCATGTCTTTAATTATATCACCTCTCCAGCTTTCTCTTTTAAACAGTGTTCCTTATCAAATACTCTTTTAAGTATTTAATTACTCACCAGTGTTATATGTAGAAAATTAAGATTTATATTTATAATTTATATTTTTAGCTAAAACTCGGCAATTTCAAAGCTAAACTTGCCAAATTAAAAGAAAAATATTTGATTTATACTTAACATAAATGAACTAAATAAAATGACTCCCAAGGTACTCTAAAGTATGCTATTAGTAGAAATAGTAGAAAAACAGAATGTCATTTAATGACCTCATTATTTAAAACATATCCTTCAGTATTCCATTTTTGTGATGGACAATACCAGAACCTTGTTTCCTGTGATTACCGTTAGGCCACAATAATACTTTCACTAAGAATAATCCTTGGTAGAAACTCTACCATCACTTCATAAATGTTTCTATTAAATATCCATGTAAATTACTATAATTGTCAATATTTAAAATGAAAAGGGGCTCTAGGGGTCTAATATTTTAGTTCTCTTTGTTTACAAATAGGGACACCAGAGCTCAGAAGGGATAAGTTGTTTATTCAAGGTCATGTGTCTTCTAAATGCCAATGTCAAAGTGATCCTAGTGCTATGCCTGTTTGTCATTCTTGAAATTTACAGTGACTTTGCTACATTATGTCTTCTAAAATCCATCTCTGTGAATAGTGCTAGACTATTCATGACAGGTAATGCTTGCTCTTTGGGTATTACTTTTTTGACAATGTCAATGATATTTTGATTAAAAGAGTCTTAGTTTAAAACCGCTGGTACATAAAACTGGTCAGAATGATGGATCAAAAACTCAAGATGGTGAAACCAAGGAAGAATCTGAAGAAAAATAATGCCATCATTGCAGAGTTTGTTTACGACCATCTTTTTATCTTTCTTTATATCTTTTATACTATTTTTCACAAGGGATTTATCTTTCTTAATTCTAAATATCAGGGGGATTTTTTTTGCCATTTTCCCTTGAGTTACATTATCAGTATATCAGTCCACTGGAAAAAATTTAAACAGTATATATGAATAGCAATATTACATCTCTTTGATGTCTATATGAATGATCAAATTAGAAAGAATAATATGAGTCAGCCAATACCACTTGCTGTAATTTTTATTTATTTTATTGAAATACATTTGATATAAAATATTATGCCAGTTTCAGGTATACAACTTAGCAATTTAATATTTGCATACATTATGTAGTGACCATCACAGTAGGTGCAGTAACCATCTGCCCCATACATATTATTGACCATATTACATACTAATGATGTATATTACATCCTCATGACTCATTTATTTTATAACTGGAGGTTTGTACCTCCTAATTGCCAATATCCATTTTGCCCACCTCCATTTTGTCCACCCCCGCCCCTCTGAAACCACTCATTTGTTTTCTGTATCTGTGGGTCTGGTTTTGTTTTGTTTTGTTTCCAATTTCACATACAAGTCTGAGCATGCAGTATTTGTCTTTCTCAGTCTGAGTTATATTGCTTAGCATAATAAACCCTAGATCCATCCAACTCTCAAATGGCACAATTTAATTACTTTTCATGGCTGAGTAATATGTGTGTGTGTGTGTGTGTGCGCGTGTGTGTGTGTGTGTACGTACCACATCTTTATCTACTCATCTATCAATGAATGGACCTTAGGTTATTTTCATATCTTGACTATTATAGTTACCCTACCAAGAACTTTGGTGTGCATATATCTTTTCGAATTAATGTTTTTGTTTTCTTCAGGAAAATGCTCAGAAATGAAATTCCTGGAACATATGAGAGTTCTATTTTTAATTTTTTGAGGACCTCTATATTATTGTCCATAGTGGCTTCACCAATTTACAATTTCACCAAAAGTGTACAAGGGTTCCCTTTACTCTACACCATTGATAACACTTGTTATTTGTTACCTTTTTGATGATAGTCAAAAGATAGTCACTCTGACAGATTTGAGATGGTATCTCATTATGTTTTTAAATTGCATTCTCTGATGATTAACAATACTTAGCAACTTTTCTTATGTCTGTTGGCTATCTGTATGATGTTGGAAATATTTCTAACCAGGTTTTCTGCCCATTTATTAAAATTGGGGTTTTTTTTGATGTTGAGTTATATGACTTTTTTCCATATTTTGGATATTAACCCCATATCAGATATATAATTTTCAAATATCACAAATGATTCAGTAGGCTGCTTTTTAACTGTTTTGATAGTTTCCTTTGCTATAAAAAAAGCTTTTTAGTTTGATGTAATTCCATTTCTTTATTTGTGTTTTTGTTGCCCTTGTAGGAGGAGACATATCCCCCCAAAATTGGTAAGACTGATGTCAAATAACATACTTCTTATGTGATCCTCTAGAATTTTATGATTTCAGGTATTACATTTAAGTCTTTAATCCATTTGACTTCTTTGGTATGTAGCCATCCAGTTTTTCCAATACCATTTATTGAAGAGGCCATCTTTTCCCCAGTATATACTCTCGCCTTCTTTGTCATAGATTAATAGATGATATAAGTGTGGGATTATTTCTGGGCTCTCTATTCATTCCATTGATCTGTGTCTTTTTTGTGTCAATACCATACTGTTTTGATTACCATACTTTTGTAGTGTAATTTGAAATCAGGAAGTGTGATACTTTTTAAACTCAAAAGAGCTCTTTGATAATTTGGAGCTTTTGTTTTTATACAAATTTAGAGTCATTTGTTCAACTTCTGTCTGGAAAAATGCCTTTGGTATTTTGATAGGGATTGTATTGAATCTAGAGATTGTCTTCAGGAGTATGGTCATTTTAACAGTATTATTTCTTTCAATCCTTGAACAAAGCATATATTTTTACTTATTGGTGTCATTTTCAATTTTTCATCAATGTCTTTTTAGAGTACAGGTTTTTCAGCTCTTTGGTTAGATTTATTCCTAGGTATTTTATTCTTTTTGATGCAATTGTAAATGGAATTGTTTTCTTAATTTCTCTTTCTGATAGTTTATTATTAGTGTATAGAAATGCAACAGATTTCTGCATTTATTGAGTTCATTTATTAGTTTACTAATAACTTTATTGAGTTCATTTATTAGTTTAATAATTTCTCTTTTTTTTAATTTTTCTATATACAGTATAATTTACAAACACTGACAGTTTTATTTCTTCCTTTCCAGTGTTTATTTAAGATTAAAAAAATGTTTTACATATTTAATTTTTTATACAGCAGGTTCTTAATAGTTATCTATTTTACACGTTAGTGTATATATGTCACTCCCAATATCCCAATTCATCCCACCACCACCCCACATGCCCCCTCTTTACCACATTCGTGTCCATACATTTGTTCTCTACATCTGTGTCTCTATTTCTGCCTTGCAAACCAGTTCATCTGTACCATTTTTCTAGATTCCACATATATGCAGTAATATATATTGCTTTTTCTCTTTCTGACTTATTTCACTCTGCATGACAGTCTCTAGGTCCATCCACGTCTCTACAAATGACCAAATTTTGATCCTTTTTATGGCTAAGTAATATTCCATTGTATATATGTGCCACATCTTCTTTATCCATTCATCTGTTGATGGGCATTTAGGTTGTTTCCATGACCTGGCTAGTGTAAATAGTGCTGCAAGGAACATCGGGGTGTATGTGTCTTTTTGAATAATGGTTTTCTCTGGGTATATGTCCAGTAGTGGTATTGCTGGGTCATATGGTAATTCTATTTTTTGTTTTTTAAGGATACTCCATACTGTTCTCCATAGTGACTGTAACAATTTACATTCCCACCAACAGTGCAAGAGGGTTCCCTTTTCCCCACACCCTCTCCAGCATTTATTGTTTATAGATTTTCTGATGACACTCATTCTAACCGGTGTGAAGTGATACCTCATTTTAGTTTTGATTTTCATTTCCCTAGTAATTAGTGATGTTGAGCATCTTTTCACGTGCCTCTTGGTCATCTGTATGTCTTCTTTGGAGAAATATCTAATTAGGTCTTTTGCCCATTTTATGATTGGATTTTTTTTTTTTTAATATTGAGTTGCATGACCTGTTTATATATTTTGGAGATTAATCCTTTGCCCATTGATTCATTTGCAAATATTTTCCCCCATTCTGAGAGCTGTCTTTTCATCTTGTTTGTAGTTTCCTTTGTTTGCAAAAACTTTTAAGTTTCATTAGGTCCCATTTATTTATTTTTATTTCCATTACTCAAGGAGGTGGATCAAAAAAGATTTTGCTGTGATTTATATCATAGAGTGTTCTTCTTATGTTTTCCCCTAAGAGTTTTATAGTGTCCAGTCTTGCATTTAGGTCTTTAATCTATTTTGAGTTTATTTTTGTGTATGGTGTTAGGGAGTGTTCTAATATCATTCTTTGACAATTAGCTGTACATGTAGCACCACTTATTCAAGAGACTGTCTTTTGTCCTTTGTATATCCCTGTATCCTTTGTCATAGATTAGTTGACCATACATGTGTGGGTTTATTACTGGACTTTATATCTTGTTCCATTGAGCTATATTTCAGTTTTTGTGCCAGTACCATATTGTCTTGATTACTGTAGCTTTGTACTATAGTCTGAAGTCAGAGAGTCTGATTCCTCCAGCTATGTTTTTATTTTCCCCGCAAGATTGCTTTGGCTATTTGGGGTCTTTAGTGTCTCCATAAAAGTTTTAAGATTTTTTTGTTCTAGTTCTGTAAAAAACACCATTGGTAATTTGATTTTTTTGTGTGTGTGTGGTACGTGGGCCTCTCACTATTGTGGCCTTTCCTGTTGTGGAGCACAGGCTCTGGACGTGCAGGCTCAGCAGCCATGGCTCATGGGCCCAGCTGCTCCGCAGCATGTGGGGTCTTCCCGGACTGGGGCACCAACCCGTGTCACCTGCATCGGTAGGTGGACTCTCAACCACTCCACCACTAGGGAAGCCCACCACTGGTAATTTGATTCTGATGACATTGAATCTGTAGATTTTTTTTGGTAGGATAGTCATTTTTACAATATTGTTTGTGCTAATCCAAGAACACGGTCTACCTCTCCATCTTTTAGTGTCATTGTTTTCTTTCATCAGTGTCTTATAGTTTTCTGAGTACAGGTCTTTTACTTCCTTAGGTGAGTTTATTCCTAGTTATTTTATTTGTTTTGTTGCAATGGTGATTGGGATTATTTCCCTAATTTTTCTATCTGACCTTTCATTGTTAGTGTACAGGACTGCAAGAGATTTCTGTTCATTAATTAAGCAACTTAACCAAATTCATTAATTAGCTCTAGTAGTTTTCTGATGGCATCTTTAGGATATCTATGTATAGTATCATGTCATCTGCAAATGGTGAAAATTTTACTTCTTTTCCAATTTGTATTCATTTCTTTTTCTTCTCTGATTGCCATGGCTAGGACTTCCAAAACTATGTTGAATAATAGTGGTGAGAGTGGACATCTTTTTGTTCATGATCTTAGAGGAAATTATTTCAGTTTTTCACCATTGAGAATGATGTTGACTGTGGGCTTGTCACATATGGCCTTTATTACATTGAGGTAGGTTCCCTGTATTTCCACTTTCTGGAGAGTTTTTTTTTTTTTATCATAAATGGGTGTTGAATTTTATCTAAACTTTTTCTGCATCTATTGAGATGATCATATGTTTTTTCTTCTTCAATTTCTTAATATGGTGTATCACATTGATTGATTTGCATATATTGAAGAATCCTTGCATCCCTGGGATAAATCCCACTTAATCATGGTGTACGGTCCTTTTAATGTGTTGCTGGATTCTATTTCCTAGTATTTTGTTGAGGATATCTTCATATATATTCATCAGTGATATTGGTCTATAATTTTCTTTTTTGTAGTATCTTTGTCTGGTTTTGGTATCAGGGGGATTGTGGCCTTGTAGAATGAGTTTGAGAATGTTCCTTCCTCTGTAATTTTTTGGAAGAGTTCAAGAAGGATGGATGTTAGCTCTTCTCTAAGTGTTTGATAGAATTCTCTTGTAAAGCCATCTTGTCCTTGACTTTCTTTTGTTGGAAGATTTATAATCATAGTTTCAATTTCAGTGCTTGTGATTGGTCTGTTCATTATTTCTTCCTGGTTCCATCTTGGAAGATTATATCTTTCTAAGAATTTGTCCATTTCTTCCATGTTTCCATTTCATTGGCATAGAATTGCTTGTAATAGTCTCTTATGATGCTTTGTATTTCTGCAGTGTCCATTGTAACTTCTTTTGTTTCATTTTTATTTTTATTGATTTAGCTCTCCCTCTTTTTCTTTATGAGTCTGGCTAAGGGTTTATGAATTTTGTTTATCTTCTCAAAGAAACAGCTTTTAGGTTTATTGATCTTTGCTATTGTTTTCTTTGTTTCTATTTCATTTATTTCTGCTTTGATCTTTGTGATTTCTTTCCTTCTACTAACTTACTTTGGGTTTTGTTTGTTCTTTCTCTATTTCCTTTAGGTGTAAGGTTAGATATTTTATCTAAGATTTTTCTTTTTTCTTGAGGTAGGATTGTATTGCTATAAACTGCCCCTTTTAGAACTGCTTTTGCTGCATTCCATAGGTTTTTGATCATCGTGTTTTCATTGTCATTTGTCTCTAGGTATTTTTTGATTTACTCTTTGATTTCTTCAGTGATCTATTGATTACTTAGCAACGTATTGTTTAGCCTCCATGTGTCTGTACTTTTTACGTTTCTTCCCTGTAATTTATTTATAATCTCATAGTGCTGTGGTTGGAAAAAATGCATGATAAGACTACAATTTTCTTAAATTTACTGAGGCTTGATTTGTGACCCAAGATGTGATCTATCATGCATAATGTTCTGTGTGCATTTGAGAAGAAAGTGTAATCTCCTGTTTTCAGATGGAATGTCCTATAAATATCAATGAAATCTATCTGATGTACTGTGTCATTTAAAGCTTGTTTCCTTATTAATTTTCTGTCTGTATGATCTGTCCATTGGTGTAAATGAGGTGTTAAAGTCCCCCACTATTATTGTGTCACTGTCGATTTCCTCTTTTATAGTTGCTAACATTTGCCTTATGTATTGGGGTGCTCTTATGCTAAATGCATATATATTTATAATTGTTATGTCTTCTTGGATTGATCCATTGATCATTATGTAGTGTCCTTCCTTGTCTGTTGCAGCATTCTATATTTTAAAATCTATTTTTTGTGATATGAGTATTGCTACTCCAGCTTTCTTCTGATGTCCATTTGCATGGAATATCTTTTTCCATCCCCTCTTTTTCAGTCTGTGTGTGTCCCTGTGTCTGAAGTCTGTCTCTTATAGACAGCACACACACACACATATATATATAGGTCTTGTTTTTCTATCCATTCAGTGATCCTGTGTCTTTAGTTTGGAGCATTGAATCCATTCACATTTAAGGTAATTATTGATATGTATATTGTTATTAATATTTTCTTAATTCTTTTGAGTCTGTTTTTGTAGGTCCTTTTCTTCTCTTCTGTTTCCTGCCTAGAGAAGTTCCTTTAGCATTTGTTGTAAAGCTGGTTTGGTGGTGCTGAATTTTCTAAGTTTTTGCTTGTCTGTAAAGGTTTTGATTTCTTTGTGAAATCTGAATGAGATCCTTGCTGGGTATAGCAATCTTGGTTGTAGGTTCTTCCCTTTCTTCACTTTAAATATATCATGCCAATCCCTTCTGGTTTGTAGATTTTCTGCTGAGAAATGAGCTGTTATCCTTATAGAAGTTCCCTTTTATGTCATTTGTGATTCTTCCCTTGCCGCTTTCAATAATTTTTCTTTGTCTTTAATTTTTGTTAATTTGATTAGTGTCTCAGCATGTTTCTCCTTGGGTTTATCCTGCCTGGCACTCTCTGCACTTCTGGGACTTGGGGGGCTATTTCCTTTCCCATGTTAGGGAAGTTTAAACTATAATCTTTTCAAATATTTTCTCAGGTCCTTTCTCTCTCTCTTCTCCTTCTGGGACCCCTATAATGCGAATGTTGGTATGTTTAATGTTGTCCCAGAAGTCTCAGGCTGTCTTCATTTCTCTTCATTCTTTTTTCTTTATTCTGTTCCACAGCAGTGAATTCTACCATTCTGTCCTCCAGGTCACTTATCTGTTCTTCTACCTCAGTTATTCTGTTATTGATTCCTTCTAATGTATCTTTCCTTTCAGTTATTGTATTGTTCATCTGTGCTTGTTTGTGCTTTAATTCTTCTACGTCTTTGTTAAGCATTTCATGCATCTTCTTGATCTTTGCCTCTAATTATTTTCCTGGAAGATCACCTATCTCCACTTCATTTAGTTGTTTTTCTGAGGTTTTATCTTGTTCTGTCATTTGGGACATTTTCCTCTGCCTCTTCATTTTGTCTATCTTTCTGTGAATGTGGCTTTTGTTCCACAGGTTGCACGATTGTAATTCTTCTTGTTTCTGCTGTCTGCCCTTGGTGGATGAAGCTATTGACGAGGTTTTTGCAAGCTTCCTGATAGGACGGAGTGGTGGTAGGTAGAGCTGGATGTTGCTCTGGTGGGCAGAGCTCAGTAAAACTTTATTCTACTTTTCTGCTGTTGGGTGGGGCTGAGTTGCCTTCCTTTTGGTTGTTTGGCCTCTGGTGACCCAGCACTGGAGCCTACAGGCCCTTTGTTGGGTCTAATGGTGGACTCCGGAAGGGCTCACACTAAAGAGTACTTCCCAGAACTTCTGCTGTCAGTGTCCTTGTGCCCACAGTGTGCCACAGCTGCACTCCTCCTCCACATGAGGCCCTCCAACACTAGCAGGTAGGTCTGTTTCAGTCTTGTATTGGGTCACAGCTCCTTGCTCCTGGGTCCTGATGTTCACACTACTTTGTGTGTCCCCTCCAAGAGTGGAGTCTCTGTTTCCCCTAGTCCTGTTGAAGTCCTGCAATCAAATCCAGCTAGGCTTCAAACTCTGATTCTCTGTCAATTCCCTTTCCCATTGCCAGACCCCTAGGTTGGGATGCCTGATTTTGGGCTCAGAACCTTCACTCCAGTGGGTGGATTTCTGTGGTACAATTTTTCTCCAGTTTGTGAGTCACCCACCCAGCAGTTAAGGGATTTGATTTTATTGTGATTGTGCCCCTCTTACTGTCTCATTGTGGCTTCTCCTCCATCTTTGGATGTGGGGTATAATTTTTGGTGAGTTCCAGTGTCTTCCTGTTGACGATTGTTCAACAGTTAGTTGTGATTCTAGTGGTCTCTTAAGAGGGAGTGAGTACACGTCCTTCTACTCTGCCATCTTGAACCGATCCCCTAAGAGTTCTTTTTTTATGTGGACAAATTTTAAAATGTTTATTGTATTTATTATAATATTGCTTGTGTTTTATGTTTTCCTTTTTTGGCCATGAGGAATGTGGGATCTCAGCTCCCCAACCAGGATGAAACCCACACCCCTACATTAGAAGATGAAATCTTAACCACTGAACCACCAGGGAAGTCCCTATTCTTTACCAGTTTGAATTCATTTTATTTGTTTTCTGATTGCTGTGGCTAGGACTTTTAATACTATGTTGAATACAAATGACAAGAATGGGAATTCTTGTAACATTACTGATTGTAGAAAAAGTGCTTTCAGCTTTTCACTATCAATTACTCCCTTTATGTTTGTTAATATTTGCTTTGTCTATTTAGGTGCTCATATGTTGTATGCATATATACTTAAAATTGTTATATCTTCTTCTTGGATTGATCCCTTTATCATAGTGTAACCTATTTCTTTGTCTTGTTACAGTCTTTAAGTCTGTTTTGTCTGATATAAGCATTGCTATCCCAGATTTCTTTTCATTTCCATTTCCATGGAATACCCTTTGTCATATTCTCACTTTCAATCTGTGATGTGTCTAAATCTGAAATGTGTCTCTTGCAGGCAATATACATATCTTGTTTTGTATCTGTTCAACCACTCTATGTCTTTTGAATGGAGCTTTTAGTCCTTTCACATTTAAAGTAATTATTGATAAATATGTATTTATTGCTATTTTGTTAATTGTGTTCTGGTTGTTTTTGCAGTTCTTTTTTATTATTTTTTTCTTTTTCTCTCTTCCATTGTGATTTGATTACTATCTTTAATGTTATGTTTGGATTTTTATCTCTTTTTTTGTTTTTTATTATAAGTTTTTGGTTTGTGATTGTCATGAGGTTTATGTATAAAACATATATATATATATATATATATATGTCATATATATGATTAAGTTAATGATCTCTTAAGTTTGAATGCATTCTAAATACCTTACATTTTTACACTCACCCTGACATTTAATATTTTAATATCATCCTTTACATATTTTTGTTACCTGTATCCCTTAACTTCTTATTATGCATATAGATGATCTTACTATGCTTAACCTTCCTATTAGCTTTATAATTGGATGTTCTACTACCTTTACTGTAAGTTTCCTTTTACCAGTGAAAATTTTCCTTTTATAATTTTCATATTTCTAGTCATGGTCTTTTCTTTTCCACTCTAAGTGGAAGTCTATTTAACATTTCTTGAAAAGTCAGTTTAGTGGTACTGAATTCTTTTACATTTTGCTTTTCTGTAAAAGTATTTGTAGCTCTTTTAAGTCTGAATAATAACATTGATGGTTAGAGTATTCTTGTTTGTAACTTTTTTCTTTCCATCATTTTAAATATATTGCCACACCCTTCTGCTCTGCAAATTTTCTGCTGAAAAGTCAGCTGACACTTTTATGGGAGTTCCCTTGGACATAAATAGGTGCTTTTCTCTTGCTGGTTTTAATATTCTCTCTTTATCTTTAATTTTTGCCATTTTGATTTTAATGTGTCTTACTGTGAACCTTTGGGGTTTCAACTTTTTTTTCAGACACTGTGATTTCTGGACTTAGACATCTCTTTTCTTTCCTAGATTAGGACTTTTCCAGCTATTATTTCTTCAAGTAAGTTCTCTGCCTCTTTCTTCTCCTTCTGGTACCCATATTATGTGAATGTTAGTATGCTTGATGTTGCACCAAAAGTCTCTTAAAATACCCTCATATTTAAGAATTATCTCTCTCTCTCTCTTTTTTTTTTTTTTTTGGTTTAGCTTGGGTGATTTCTACCCAAGAATAAAAGCCACACAGAACTCTGTCTTCCAGTTCCCTGATCTATTTCTCTGTATCATCTAATCTACTGTTGATTCCTCCTAGTGTATTTCTTATTTCATTTATTGTACTTTTCAGTTCTGTTTGTTTCTTCTTTATGTTATCTAATAATAGTTTATTGAAATTCTCACTGTGTTCATCCATTCTTCTCCTGAGTTTGTTGACCATCTTTATAGTCATTACCTTGAACTCTTCATCAGGTAAATTGTTCATCTCCAGTTCATTTAGTTCTTTTTCTGAGGTTATGTCTTGCTCCTCTATTTGGAATATATTCCTCTGTCTCCCCATTTTAGCTAATCCTATGTTTATTTCTATGTGTTAGGTAGGCAAGTTTCATTTTCTTATCTTGGAAAAGTGGCTTTATATAGGAGACAACCTATGGGGCCCAGCAGCATGCTCCCCTCAGGTCACCAGAACTATATGTTCTAGTGGTGCCCCCATGTGGTCCACATGTGCCCTTCTGTTGTGGTAGGCTGACAACTATATGTACCCTGGTAATTGGGTCTAGCTCCTGACCTGATCAGCTATGAGGCTGTGCCTTGTGTATTGACTCTGGAACAGAGCAGGCTTCGCTTGTGGTTGGTTGCATGGCCCAAGGGGTGTGGGACTCATGCCAGCCTGATGGTCCTCATACTACTATCTTCATGGTCTGAAGGGTCTTGGGACCTGTGTTGGCTTACTGGATATTGGGATCAGGCCCCTGTCACTAATAGGCTAGAGAGAGGATTCCAAAATGGCATTTGCCAGTGCCAGCTTTATCACAGTAAAACAAGCACCAAAAAATGGCCCAGTTTGTTCAGCTCCAGAAGGCATAATATTTTCCTCATGTCTCTCTGGGAGGTTGTTTACAATCAGTAAGTGAGTCTGACCCAGATTCCTTTCAAACTACTGCATCTGCATTGGAACTTGGAGTGTGTGAGATTTTGTGTGCATCCTTTAAGGGCAGAGTCTCTGTTTCCTATAGCTCTTCAGTTCTCCCAAACAAGAGTCTCACTTGTTTTCAAAGCCAGAATTCTGGAGGCTTGTCTTCCTGGTGCAGGATCCCCAGGCTGGAGAGACCAATATAAACCCAAAGAGCCTTACATATTGGAAAGAACTTCTACAATTGTGATATTCTTCGCTTCTGTAGGTCGCTGACCCTGAGGTATTGGTTGTAACTCTACCCCATCTCCTACCCCTCCTATCCATCTTGTTGTGATTCCTTCTTTGTCTTTCATTATAGAAAATATTTCTGCCAATATTCATGTTGTTCTCATAGGTGGTTGCTCTGTAAATAGTTTAATTTTAGGGTGTCTATGTGAGAAGGTGAAGCCAGGGTCTTCATATTCTGCCATTTTGAACACTTCACTTCTGTAATTCTTATCTAGCTATATCATGCAGGAGGAATGCAGTTAAGGATAATTACACAATAAAAGTGAATGATACATTTTGGCATATGACCTGTATTTTTCTCACATATGACATAAATGGGATATGCAGAATTAGACAAAATATTTACCATCTCTGTGATTCACTTTCTTCCCATTTTTAAAATAAAGAGCTTAGATTAAATGTTATTTAAACATTTTCTGCTCTATCATATTATTCTCAAAACTATTTCATTCATTTCACAATAAATTATAAAGTTTTGAACACTGATTATGCTCTCTCACCTGTGCTACTAGCTATGACAGATTCAAACAAATTTGAAAAATGTTTCCTGCCTTTTAGAAATTTGCAGTTTAGGCAGTGGAGGCAAGATGTACACAGCTCATTAAGAGAAAATGTTACTAATGTGCCATAAAAGTAGCTCTCAATAAAAATCAACTATTTTTGCTAAGACAAAATAATAACTAGAGAAGGGTAATGCAGGAGGACTTCTCCCAACAAACTATTAATTTCACTGAGGAGGTATATTTATGCACATAACTTCCAATATCTGAGTCTCTTAAAAGATAAACAACTGAGCAATGTTTTGCATGATAGACATTCTAGGAATAGGACATTTTGATGCTAAACTTTGATTTGTATATTTTTTTCTTCAGGAATATAGCAATATTATGATGTTAAAACATTTTTTCTATGTTCTTTTGTGGGGAATAGTCAAAAAGTCAGAAATATTCTGAGTGTGTTTGGAACATCTTGTATATCCAGATAGTTATGAAGGGTCAAGATAGGAATCAGAGGAAAGGAAATGGAAAACTGAGTTCTTGAAACTTAATCAAGCCTTGAAGGAAAAAGCCTGCTGTTTCTTACTAGATCATATTTCTACACTGTAAAGACCATTTTGGCAGTTTGGGAACATATATGATAATAAGGGGTAAAACTTTAATCATAAATTGACATGAATTTGATTGGAATGATCTATGATTCCTGAGTATGATAACCATAATGCAGTAGAAAATCAATTGTGAAATACCAGTAGTCCTTATATAGTATATAACTAATATATGAAAATTTAAATAGGTCAGTTAGTCTCCTTTACAAGATTGAAAATCCTTTAAGTGAGTGAATATGTCTTGTCCTTTTATGTGACTGTCTATGTCTAGTTCTTTTTGTTAGATATATTGTAGGTGTTTCTTAATAACATAGCTTTTTCAATCAACTGGAAAAGAAAGAAATCCATCTTTTTTCCTTTTTGGTTCAAAATTTCTGGTCTTTATTTTCTATTCAACCTGTTCTTATACCTAAGAATCTTCAAAGGCCCTGGAAAATAAGTGTGTTTTCATATTACTAGAAATTCAGGAACAGATGGAGTTACAAATCAATTCTCCATTTGAAATCAATTTTGCAACTAGGCAGCAGAGCTGTTGAAATTCTCTCATTCAAGAAATTTGGGTTATTCTTTGGACCAACTACTGGCATGCTAATTTTGACTTCAGTCACCAACTGGAGACAAACTGTGACCAAAAGACTTAGAAATTACATTACTCCAGAGCCATTAAGTGCCTTCTTCTAATCAATAGAATTTGATGAGGAGCCATTTAATACAGATACCTTGGAGAGTAAATGTATCTGTATTGCTAAACATGCTCTGATTTTTAAATTCTTTTTAATGCAAATGAAAATAACACCTAAATCAGAGATTACTGAAAGATATAGGGGGTCTATGTTAGAATGACAGTTTGAAACTAAATTATGAGTCCACTAGGCTAACAAGTGTTTTTAGTATCACTAAGAAATCAAAAGACCTGTTTTTCCTACCAGGCTCCTAAGTCAAAAATTTTGCACCCTGCTTTCAACTTTGTAGCAAAGCTGTTTGACTCCCAAAGCCTCTTCAGATAAAGATACTTTCACTAAATATAATACTTCTGTGAGATACTCTGACAACCCTGGGTTTTCCAAGCTTATTATCCAAAAATATTCTCTCATCCTGAATTAATTCATGTTTCAAATGAAAGCTGAAATATCTTATCTAGTGGAAGCTCAGAATACATTTTTATCAGTAATATTTTAATGACTCATAAACTGAGTCCCCAAAGGATAAAAATAGTTTAAAAGACCATTTTAAATGAGTTTCCCACTCTCTTTGTTAATTTTTTTCCTACTATAATTCAGGAAAGCCAATTTGTATTAAAATGCAAAGTGATATTTTCCTTTTCCTATATAGATATATAGATATAGACACAGATATAGATAAGTATGGGAAGGAGATTTATTATAGTAATTGGCTCACACAGTTATGGAGGTCAAGAAAACCCACAATCTGCTGTCTGCAAGTTGGAGGATCAGGAAAGCCTATGGTGTAAGTTAAAGTTCAAAGCCTTGAGAACTGGGGGACGTAATGATGTAAATCCTGATCTAAGTCCAAAAGCCTAAGAACCAAGGGCTCCAATGTCTTAAGGCAGGAGAAGATGGATGTCTCAGCCCAAGTAGAAAGGAAATTCACCCCTTTTCCACCTTTTTGTCTTATCTGGACCCTCAAGGAGTTGAACTATGCCCACCCAGATTGGGCCATTTGCTTTATTCAGTTTACCAATTCAAATACTAATGTCTCCCTGAAACACCTTCAAAGATATACACAGAATTAAGGTCATACCAGGTATCTGGGCATCCCTTAGCCCAGTCAATTTGAAACATAAAATTAACCATTCGAAATACCATTTGGGGAGACTCTTATACTAATTGGTATCAAAATATCAGATGATTCCATTTTAGTAGTAGTTGATAGTTAAGGAAGAATTATTCCTTCTTTCACTTTCTGACCCTGGTGAGACCATAGGAAACGTAGCCTAAAGAGTAATCCAACTGGTGTCTCCAGGGAGATACTTATAAAATTTAACTGTGAGGTCAAGTCACTCATGGGGTCCCACATCTTCACAATAGACTGTGATAATGCCACAAATTTTCTCTTGACTTGGTCATAGGTGCCATGTCTGCTCCTACATTGATCTTGTAGATAAGAGAAACAGGTAACAATTGAGAGCCAGTTAGTATAGGTTGCAGGTGGGTTTGGGGTAGTATTAGAGTAAGCTTGAGTCTTGAATAGCTTCAGCTAGGTCCTGATGAGAACTCTCAATATACATGTAATTGTATCAGGTATTCAGCATTTCTGTCTTAAACTTGAGTTGATAGGTCCAGCAATAAATTGGCCAGCCTTACTATTCTGAAATTTCCAAAACTCCATTTCTGGGGTAGCTGGTAACAACTTTAATAATATTTTTAACTAAACATTTATTCATCTTTGAGAGAAGAAAAACAATGTAGAATTTGAGTCAATTCAAGAAAAACTGAAATTCGTGAATTATTTTTATATTAGAGGATTGGAATAAATACTAGCTGGGTATATAATGACTATAGCATTTATGCTTTCAATTTTTTTATTCTTTTATGTATAAACATTATAAACCAAATACATTTTAAAATGATTCCCAGAACTATATTACCTGTTCATCCCATGAATAACCATCACATGGTACCACATCTGGCATACAACAAATCAGACTCTCCAAGATGCACTGAGAAATTTCAAAAGCATAAATAATAAACAAAAAACCCAACCAACAGGTAATCCTAAATAGTAAAAAAACTTTAGAGGAAAGGTGATTAAAAATATGCAAATTATAACATTTTGCAAAAATATGCAAATTATAACATGTTGAATAACACAAATATTTTCCTTCTATCCTGAGGCAATGATGAGCAATATTTTGTCTGAAAAATAAACATGCTAGTCAACATATATGTTGGTAATAGCAAACTGTAAATAATCTTGATGAATATATGCTAGCCTATACCATTGCTATAGGATCTGGTAAGAAAATATAGTTGGGAAATGCAATTACAGTCTATTAATGTTATACAGCTGATGTTAACCTTCAGATTGGACTAATGATCACTTATGAGTACTACTGAAAATGTTGGCAACAACTCAAAGAGTTTGCTGCATATGTTCTGAACTGTAGATGCCTTCTAGGATTTTTGTCCATGTAAGTTTGTTCATGATATTAAATAATATAGACTTCCATGATAATTCTTAAATTTCTTTCTGAGGTGATCCTCAGAACAGTGAAATTTCATGAAGATTCTGTGTCCTTGTAAATCTACAGAAGAGCAAAGCTTGAACAGGGCTTGAGACATTCCAATTAATCTATACAAAAGAACTTTCTGATTACTTTTATTTGTATCATTCATTTTTTAAAAAATATCCTTTTATTTCATTACCTGTTTGGTAGAGTTTATAGTCTCATTCATTTTTTTCTTGGAAATTTACTTTGGCTAAATTTACTTTAGAGAAGAGGGACTAGCTGATGGCTTCATCAAGGGCATTATTATTATGCATAATAATTTCCCTAGTCATTATTACAGAAATTTATGTAGGCATTAGATAAATGACTCAGTTATATTTCATAGATGGTAATGTCTTCACCAGGCTATTGATTCCCTTTGCAACAAGTAAATCTCTAAGCAATGGTTCATAGTGCAAGTAAATTATGAACTTTTATTAACGTAACAGTTTTTTTCACATGAATTAATCTTAAATAGAGGGCAGTGACCTAAGTCTGACAAATTACAAGTACCTATAGTCTATTAGGAGAATAGCAACAATCTAGCTTGAGCATTCAACTCTGTTTGCTTCAAAATAGAATGAACACCTCTTAACATGTAAATCTCAGAGTATTTTATTTGTTGTCTTAAAGTTACTATGTCCTAATATTGACAAATTTTCTACAGTTTTTAACCCTAGCAATTAAAAAGTCAAACAGTAAGACTCCAAGTTATCTTGTAAACAATAAAATAACTGATTTATTTAGCAAATTTTGATTAAGAGGCTATGATGCTTACACATGAAACTGGACACAAGGAAGTGGCTGAGCAAAGCAGAGATCAACTTCCCTCATGGACTGGTCTCATGCAGAAGACAGATGAAAAACTACAAACTAAACTAAACTAGACTAAATGAACAACTGCAACTGTACAAAGGGAACCTGCCCTAATGTGGAGGGTTGAGGTTAGTGAAGGGTGTAATTTCCATGAGTTTGAGTTCATGAAGCATATAGGGGGAAAAATAAAAACTATTCCAGGCATGGGAATTGGCATGTGGGGATGCCTGTATCAGGGAAGAGGATGGTAGGTGTGCAAACTAAGAGATGTCCAGTACTTTTCAGGGAACATGTTTGGAGGTTATGTGAAGAGTTGGGACTAAAGATTCAGTCTGATTATAATAACCTAACTAACCAGGTTAATCATTCTGAATTTAATTCTAGCAGTAAGCGGAAGTTGTTGATGAAGAGTAAAAATATCAGAGTTTTTTTTTAAGTGTTCACCTTGGAGTAGTATAGAGAACTGTAAGGAGACAGAATAAATTGCAGGAACATCATTAAGTGGCCTTTACAGAATTCCAGGCAAAGGATGATAGTCTTCTTTGGGTTGATGAAGAGAAGTGGCACACTACAGAGTCATTTCAGATATAGAAATAAGATTTGGGGAAATATTCTAGAGTTACATACCTGAAATTATTGTTAGCATCTAGTCATGGTCTGACATTTTAGTATTTTTCATTGTCAAATTAGATATTGTTATTTTGTAAGAATATATTATTATAAAAGTATTTTCCCTTAATTTTCATAAAAAGCACTAATTATTTATTTAGGTGCTGTGAAAATGGACTGTCTTATATTAATACATTCTTGGCTTGCTAATATTTCTATATTAATTGAAATGAAAATTCATGTGTAGACCCTGGAAGGCTAAATACTCCAGTCAAATAATATTCTGTTTTTTTTTTTCAACATTACAGATCCAGACCCTCAGCCCTATATAGATCAATAAATGAGAATTGCTGGAGTGCTCTTGCAAAATTACATTAAAAAACAGAAACATAGATCTAAGTTTATAAAGCTGAAAAAATTCCAAATTGCCACTCTTAAAATAAAGCCTTTATAAGAAACTCCTTTTTATAAACCTTCTTTTTTTTTTTTTTTTGCCATGTAAAAATAGACAGTCTCTGGCTCCAAAGTCTGTGACACAATACCTCACTCTGTTCGTGCTACCTATTACAGTAGGAACTCTTAACCAGCCTTCTCTTTAACTCACCCATCTGGTTAACCAGTGAACCCTACTCCCTTTCTAAATCTTATGATTGATCCTGGCATCCAGATTACTCTCTACTTCATCTGCACTTCAGCTCTCCCCAATATGCTTATCAAGAGTTGGTGATATTGTCTACTCAATAAGTTTATCCCAGTTTTACATAATTTTGTAATTATATAATGTAAGTATGTCACATGAACTGATAAAATATTGTGAGAAGAGAGTCAACATTTAAACTAATTTGAAAGTTTCAAAATGGTATGCTAATGATAAGTTTCAGCTCTTATACCTCTCAAATTGTCTCTGAAATAGGGATGGGCAAGATGGTTTAAAATTTGGCATTAAAAATCTACAATTCTGTACTCATAAATTCACAAGAATCTTAAATTCTTGCCCCACTTTAAAGATATCAAAGCTTCAAAGTATGCACTATGCATTATGGATGTTTTATGCAAAAATATAACTCCATTTGGCAGACTTATTTTTAAAAATGGGTGTGTTGGCTCATCGTCAAAGATGGATAGATAAATATATATTTGTATGCTTTAAACGAATATAAAAAAATTAATGTATGTATCATTTAAAATTATTCCATGTTTTAACTGATGCCAATTAACCAGCATGGGGCCAGGTCAGATATTTTATGGTCCCTAAAAGTCCCTGGCCACAGGACAGCCCAGACACCAAATATTCTTTAAATGAATCAGCAGTAAACATTTTGTCCTCTAGATTTTTACTCCCTGGGCTAGGATCTGTTTTCTCTGATTTACAACAGTCTCCACTTGACTTCTTGCCAAACAAACTCCTAACTAGATTGCTCTCATCTCCTCTCTTAGCTGTCTTCTGTGACACCAGGATTCCACTATAATTCATGACACATATCAGGATCACACTTTTCACCTCTGTTTCATACTGCCTCAGTAGTGAGAAGGTGCATACCTCTGAACTTTTTGGTTATTTTTCCTCTGCTAGGTACCAAGAGAGTAATAATCAAGATAGCACCATGTGCAGACAAACTTTTATCCAAGAGACTGCTGCCTGCTCTCTGTTGATGGTGCAATTTGACCACAGATGCATTTCTCTTATTAATCATAAAGTCACTAGCCTTAATAAGATCAATCTGTGATTAGATTTACCATGTCTCAAACCAATGAAATGGAGCAGAGAGGAAATCAAATTTCAGTACATGTTTCATTTATCTCTAACCTTCATCTTATGCCACAGAGCCTGAATAGTCTGTGGAGCTTATAAGGGCCTATCATGATGCCTAAATGATCAAAAATTCAGCAGATCAAAGAAATGCAAATTAAATTCAAAATGAGACATTACATCACACATTTGAGAATGGCTATCATAAAAAAGACCACAAATAACAAGTACTGGCAAGGATTTTGAGAAAAGGGAAACCTCATACACTGTTGGTAGGAAAGTAAATTCATGCAACCACTATGGAAAACAGTGTGGAGGTTTCTCAAAAAACTAAAATTAGAATTACCATATGACCCAGCAAATCTACTCCTGGGTATCTAGCTGAAAAAAATGAATTAAAAAAGATACATGCACCCCAATATTCATAGCAGCATCATTTACAATTGCCAAGATATGGAAGTAACCTAAGTGTCTATCAACAGATGAATGTATAAAGAAGATGTGGTATATATATATATATATATATATATATATATATATATATATATATACACACACACACACACACAATGGAATACTACTCAGTCATAAAAAAGAATGAAATTTTCCCATTTGCAATAACATAGATGAATTTGGAGGGTATTAGGCTAAGTGAAATATGTTAGACAGAGAAAGACAAATACTGTAAGATACCACTTATATGTGGAATCTAAAAAAGTAAAAACAGGTGAACATAACAAGAAACAGGCTCACAGATAAAGAGAAAAAAAACTAGTGGTTATCAGTAGGGAGACGGAAGGGGGAAAGTGCACAGCAGGGGTAGGGAACTAAGAGGTACAAACTACTACATATAAAATAAATAAGCTAAAAAGATATATTATACAGCACAGGGACTATAGCCAATATTTTATAATAACTATAAATGAAATATAACCTTTAAAAATTGTGAATCACTATTTACACCTGAAAATTATATAATGTTGTACATCAACTATACTTTAATAAAAAAAGAGATGTTAAAAAAATTCAGCAGAATTACAGCAAAAGGGGGACAAATAGAGAAATAACCAAAACATATTTAATGGTCTGCTCTTATTCCTGGGATATTGAGCCAGGCTTGACTGGATTACTGGGGATGTGACCTATTTCTTTTAATCATTATTGTCCTCTAACAGGAATGTGGGGTGTGGGTTGATATCTCCCAAATATCAAGGAGTGCATAAAAACCATAAGCAAATCTTATACAAGTTATATGAATTATCCAAAATAAGCAAATTCATAGAGACAGAAAGTTGATCAGTGGTTGCCAAGATATAGGGGAAGCAGGGATAAGGCATAACTGCTAATGGTTTTGAAATTTCTTTATGCAGTGATGAAAATGCTTTGGACTTAGTGGCAATGGTTGCACAACTTTGTAAATATACTAAAAAAAACCTGAATTGTACATCTTAAAATGCTGAGTTTTATGGTATAATAATTAAATCTCAGTTGAATAAACAAAAATTTAAAACCATGGTAGTGGAACAAAATTTGCCATCCCAAAATGTGTCTCTTGTCATGAGAATTAATTTAAGCTAATTACATTTTAAGAAACAAAGAGTCCTCAGCTGCCTAAAGAATCTAGATAAAGTGCCTTTTCCCAGAATAGAGCTATAACCAGAGATATCTGCAAAAATATTACCTAGGTGTGGTGGGGTTAACTAAAGATCAGAGTCCTCTCTGTGTTTCATTGTCTCCTTATGGTCCAGGAAACTTTCGTTTTTCCATCTCCATGTGAATTTCCCTCCTCCCCTTGGAAATTTCAAATCACTACTGCCAACATTCTCTTTTGACTTTAGCTGAAGATGGTATTTAAGGTGAGTGTTTCAGCCATTTGGTGGGTTACTCAGTTTTCCTGGCTCTATCCCATGTATACATGTTATTAAACCCGTGTTTGATTTTCCTTTGTTAATCTGTCTCAGGTCAATTTAATTTTTAGACCAGTCAGAAGAACCTAGAAAGGTAGAAAACAATTTCTTCCTCCCCAACAACATCATAAGGAGCAGGCTAAACCAGACCAATTACTTCAGAACATCTGGGACACAGCCTCAGGCATATAAGCAGAGAATAGTAATCTTAGCCTCTGCTCTTGCATTGACCTTCTCTTTCACATGGGAAAACCATGAAATCATAAAAAGTGAGAAGTGCAAAGATTTTGTGACCCTTGTGTTCAAGCCTTAACCTGACAGTGCCCTCTTTAAAACTTAACTGGAAAAAGTTTTGGGGTAACCCCAACACCAAAGAAATGTTAGTTTGTAATCAAGTCACTGTTCTTTATGTGCCATCATGGTCAATGCCATCATGGCCAACTGGCCTCCTGCTTTCACATCAACCTGGTATCTTCCTGTATTTGTTTTCCTATTAATCTATCAACAGGTTTTATATGAATGCTTACACACTCTATCTTCTACCCTTTTGCATGCACTTTGGGTTTCAGCAGTTGTCATTTTTGGCTGAATGAGAAATAGTAGAACTGAACAATTTCAATCTGTGGATAAAACTCTTCTGGTTTCTATTTTGAAACAGCTTGAACTATCATACTCAACTATTTTTCCAATAATGTGATCACTGCTTATCTGACTTCCTCAGAAATGTGTTAAGATATGACATCATGTGACCTACATTAGCCTCTTCATATCTAACGTGGAGACAGTAGTCTGACCTCATGGCTCCCTGGAGCTCCACATATAATAGGTTGCCTGATGTCAAATGCTTTGATATGCTCAATAACATCTGTATTATTAAGCAAAATAATTCCTATTGCTTTCTCACTTATTGTTACCTATATCTGCTATACAGAGAAGGGAAAATAATATGTTGTAGTTGGTGTGAGAGGTGATGAATGTAAATGGATTATATTTTTGAAAGAATAAAGTTTAGGAGAAGGACAACATCATTAAGTAAATGAAGATAATAGAAACAAGGAAGGATAGACTTCACTTATATCTGACAAAGGCAAAGTTCTCTCCCCCAAAAGCATCTATATTACAATTTTACACTAAATGGAATAAAATAATGAAAAATGTATTTATAAAATAGTTTAGATATATTATGTACCTAGTTCATGAAAGTATTCAGAATACCACCTGCATTTAAGCTATTCTACACTTACTAGTACACTGTTGGTATACTACTAAGTCATTCCTGTCTAGTCAATGTAAGTTCTCAAACATTTCTGCATGATTCTAATAGCAGGGCAGGAAAGAGTGGGGGCAATT
>NW_020172729.1:139515-156326 GCF_003031525.2 Neophocaena asiaeorientalis asiaeorientalis
TTATAATGAAAAGTGTTTGCACAATCCTTAGCAACATCTCAATTGGCAGTGTTGCCGGTAATTAGGACAATTCCTCAGTAGTGGTTTTGCTAAGAGTGGATTTGAGATAATATGATTTTTATATTTATTCACTAAAATTGAAAACTCAGTAACAGAAAAAAACATGTAGGGAGTTTTATATCAGTCTTTTAATTTTTTAAAATTTATTTATTTTAATTTATTATTTTTGGCTATGTTGGGCCTTCATTGCTGTGTGCCAGCTTTCTCTAGTTGCGGCGAGCAGGAGCTACTCTTCATTGTGGTGAGTGGGTTTCTCATTGCCGTGGCTTCTCTTGTTGTGGAGCATGGGCTTTAGGCACGCGGGCTTCAGTGGTTGTGGCTTGCGGGCGCTAGAGCGCAGGCTCAGTAGTTGTGGCGCACGGGCTTAGTTGCTCAGCGACATGTGGGATCTTCCTGGACCAGGGCTCAAACCCATGTCCCCTGCAGTGGCAGGCAGATACTTGACCATTGTGCCACAAGGGAAGCCCTATATCAGTCTTTTTAAACCAAAGAAAGTGACAACAATTATTTCTCCATCCTCCTATGAGCCAGTTCTGCTCTAAAAAGGCCTT
Organism: Neophocaena asiaeorientalis asiaeorientalis; assembly: GCF_003031525.2. Classification (NCBI taxonomy): domain Eukaryota; kingdom Metazoa; phylum Chordata; class Mammalia; order Artiodactyla; family Phocoenidae; genus Neophocaena; species Neophocaena asiaeorientalis. The sequence continues at coordinate 140,127 of NW_020172729.1, forward strand.
TTTGATAGAACATGGAGAAAACACTGACTCATGGGATGGACTGGAGATGAAGGACCTAATAATGTACTGAGAAATTCAGTTAAAAGACTATATGATTACATACATATCTCATTAAAATTAAAAAAGAATTAAAAGGACAATGAAAATTCAAAATATATTTAGCTTCAAATTGTAAGAGATTGTTGAAAAACTAAAAACTGATCAAGACTATATAACACAGAACTTGTAAGAGAGTCTGCATCTTGGATAAGAAAGAACATGCTTCATAAGAAGGATCATGTACTAGACTAAATATCATTTATTTATATGGTTTCTTTTGAAAGTTGATAACTTCTAGAAATTTTATTTACTACATATTTTTAAAATGTATAATACCACTGTTATTGATTTTTGTCTTTACTCCTTTACAAGAGTAGTTTTTATTGCTTTGCCAGGCAAAGGGGGCCACAGTGTGCTAATGCCCTCTTTTCTACTTCACCCAAAGCTCTGTCTCCATGTTTCTATACAGCACTGATGAACAGAGACCGAGTTTTGGCAACAACACTACGTGAGTAAACATGGATTTTGTTGTTAAGTGTTTCCCCTGACAGAATAAACATGTTTATTTCAATCAGGCAGTTATAATGTTATATATTTAATTAGGTTTATTTCTGTGATTATTTTGTATTAAGTGTGATCTTTCTTAACTTCTGGTCTTTTATTTATTTATTTTTTTAAAGCATACATTTTATTTTATTTTCAGACTTGTGCAATGATTCATTTTATCTTATTTGTTAAGGATTGTGTTTATAAGATGAGCAAGCTACATAGAGCATATCTGAAATATGTATATATATAACTGATTCATTTTGTTGTAAATCAGAAACTAACACACAATTGTAAAGAAATTATACTCCAATAAAGATGTTAAAAAAAAAGTAAAAAAGGTGGAAAAACCAATGAAGCTTTAACAAGAGCAGAGTTGCTCTGAGAATTCTAAGCTCCCAAAGTGGGCAGGATTCTCTGATTTTCTCATTTCCTTTCCTATGCTTTGGTGTATATCTGTGTCTTGAGGTGAAATGGAGAGGAAAGTGAAGGGCTAGAGGGTAACTTGGGAGACGTGTTCTTCTATCAGAATGTTTTGCATACTTTAGGTTTGTTCCAGCTGATTAAGCAATCCCCCAAATAAAGTATTTTTCTCTTGATTTTCTCTTATTAAGATGACCACATAATTTATCATCCAAATCAGACATTTTTCAGGATATAAAGGATGTATTAATAAACAACCAAGACAAGTCAAGCATAATCCAGGACTCCTTGCGCAAACTGGAATATTCCTTAGTTTGCATTCTGCCCAGGCCCATTAGCTAGAGCACATATACACTTCCTGTACTTGTATTTTCTGTCCTGACTTACATTCTCATCCTCCCATCTGATGCAGCTTTCTTAGACTGATAATTCAATAATAAGAGGCCTGTTTGTCATGGCCCTAAAACCTGCCACACTGGTAATTTACACTAAATGACAAACCCTTCCATGCTCCTGTTGACTTCAGACTATCATTGAGGAAGATCAGATATCAAAGAGTAATTTACCTGAGTGTAAATTCATAGTAGCCAAACCTCCTCTAACCAAGCTCTCTAATGCCTTTGAACATATGAACAACATGTCAGGCTATTGAATGTGTGTGTATATATATATATGTAAAATACCTGGAGGAGTTATTTAGTTCAGGAATTTAGTTATAGGACAAAAACCAAAAACATGGTAAAAGTAATAACACCTCTAGGAAAAGGACTACATACATTTTATTCTTCTGTTTACTTAGGTACATTTTATATATGGGTATTATGAACATTGAACAGAGGTGTTCTGTATTAATCCTCAGTTCTTCTGCATTTCACTGTCCTGATCCAGTTCAAGCTATACTTCATCCACATGCTACTGACCCTCTTTTGTATGTCTAATTCCTTTGCCTGCCTCCTGCTTACTACGCTGGAATAGTGGCAGTGCTGCTGATTAGACCTCACTCTCGGTACAGAAAATCCTTCATTTTTATATCTGTGCCTTTTAAATTTCCTATTAAGTGCAATCTTCATTAGTGGTTTCTAAGGAGCTTCTTCCTTCTAACATGTTGTGCACATTGAGTCATGAAATGTCACAGGGAGTAACAAACATCAATACAGGAAATTCAAAACAAATTCCACTTACTTAATGTGTTCAGCCATGGGAAATGAAAGATTCATTTATTGAATTGTAAAGAATCAACTGATCACAACATTCACAGTTTGACTGGGATTCCACAAATGGATTAATCAATCCATCTGTCAACCTTGTTTTCATGACAAAGGAATTCAGTTTGCCCTCATGTGTATTCTTTCCAAATGGAACTACTTAGTGATTCACTGTCTATGCAACTCAATTTCCAGCTAACTTGTCTTTAAGAATATTCTTGTGTGCTCCTGCAGGGTCAGTTTCCTCTATATCCACATGTCTAAATTATATTCCTACGTCAAGAAGTAATACAAATCTAGCTCTTCCATGAATCACTCTCAGATCTGTTCAGCTGGAAATTCTGTAGTGTCTCCTTATATTCATAGTTATATTTTTTATATTAAAATATAAGAGAGTGAGAAGGCTGAGAGACCCCTTCTCTTCCTTGACCCATGTCATTTCCGGTCTTGCCAAACAAAGAAAGTCTATGACAAAGATGGAAAAAAATAAGAAAGGTTGTCTTCTTTTGTGCTTCTAACAGCTTAGGTCAGGAAATTTAAGGGTGTTAAGGGATGGTCAGGGCTCATTTTGAACAGGCATTTTTTTTTTTTTTTTATCTTTGGATCTTAACTGACTGACTGATTCCTCTTTCATTTGCATCTCTTTTGAACTGGCAGAGTACTTTATCTTAAACCTTCTGTAGCGATAATTATATTTTTGAGATTTTAGGTCAATATTATCCTTGGTCATTCCGGTTCCTAGTTGTTTCACAACTCCCTTAATGAGAACAAAGTTGACAAAATTCAGTTTGAAGAGCTTCTTTACTGTTTAGCAAGGATAGTCAGTTCTATCCCTAAAATAATATCCCTTAAAATTAATAATTTTATTAATAATAGGTAATAATATTCACATATTAGCAAATAACAAAATAACTAGTTTTTAACCAATGGTGTCTCTCTGAAGTATAAGTATACTACACATGATTAAGTAGAGCATTTAAACAATCTACCTTATAAATTAGTTTAATAACTGATAGGAAATGTTAGACTCACTGAATTTTAAAAGAGAGTAGAAGAATTCCTGAACACAAGAATTTTACTGAGTGTTTAATAGAGTTGTAACAGACTTACTGGAAAGATGGGATATAGAAAGATATTGGCTATGTTAGGGACTTTCAAAGTGGGTCCTAGACCAGCAGTATCAGTATCACCTGGGAATTAGTTAGAAGTACAAATTCTGGGGCCCAGCAATCTGTATGAAGAAGCTCTCTGGGTAATGTTGATGCATGCTAGAATTTCCAAACCACTGGCCTGTATTAGGAGTTTGCTAAAACTTGACTTTTTGATACTATTGCCATAATGGATTACAAGTTTTTACCCCTTTAGACAAACTTTCTATATTCTTTAATAATGTCCACAAATCATGGTCAGTTTATTTAATTTTATATTTGAAAAACTTTAGTTTTTTTTTTTTAAGGCTAATGTGTGATTACATAAAATGTGTGTCCAAAGTATACATAGCATTTAACATTTGCTTCTGTATGATTTTTTAAAAAGAACTAAGAGTTAAATAAAAACATTTCCAAATCAGTGCTTTTTTGTCTACAACAAACCCATTTATCTGATATCCCCTTTTCTGTGTTTTCTCATTCAAATATTTCAAATGTTATAATGAGCATAATATCTGTCAAAAAATATTTTGACTTTTTTTATTTGTTGATAAACTTATTTGTTCTTACTGTCAGATATGCTCTATGTAGCTTGCTCATCTTATAAACACAATCTCTAACAAATAAGATAAAATGGATTATTGCACAAGTCTGAAAATAAAATAAAATGTATGCTTTAAAAAAAAAAGAATAAAAGACCAGAAGTTAAGAAAGATCGCACTTAATACAAAATAATCACAAAAATAAACCTAATTAAATATAACATTATAACTGCCTGATTGAAATAAACATGTTTATTCTGTCAGCGGAAACACTTAACAACAAAATCCATGTTTACTCACGTAGGTTTTGTAGTGTTGTTGCCAAAACTCGGTCTCTGTTCATCAGTGCTGTATAGAAACATGGAGACAGAGCTTTGGGTGAAGTAGAAAAGAGTAGTTTTTATTGCTTTGCCAGGCAAAGGGGGCCACAGTGTGCTAATGCCCTCAAGACTGTGTGACCCACACTGGAGTGGGTAGTGAGGAATTTTATAGTGTTCAAGGAGCAGGGTGTAATTCTCGGATTGGCTGGCATCAAGGTGAAGTTTTAATCATCATCAAACTTTTGGTTTCAACTGGTCTAGTGTCTATGTGCTTGTGGTCAGCAGTTTTCATCTGGTGGGGATCTGCTTCCTGTAAAAACAACTTAGGAATATGTGTCAGGCCTTTATCTACATCTTTCAGGGAACTGGGAGTTCAGTGATTCTGTAATATGACAGAATTATAGTCCAAATTGTTACCAGTTCCCCAGCCCAACAGCTATTCTTTGTTTCTACATCTTCACATTTCCTAATCATCAACCCTTGAGCCAGCATTTTACTTCAAGACAAGGACACAGGGGCTTGTACACAGTTTCAGTGTCAAAAACATATGCCCACTTCACACAGTGTTGTTGCCCAAATTCTCAGAGTTATGATCAGCCTGCAGTGTTTTAATAGAAGGAATATTTCCTAGTCTTCTTTGCCTCTTCAAAGAAGAATTATGACCTAAATGAGTGTCATACTTATATCCCAACATTTTCTCTCCCATGGGACAAGAAAAGAAGTTAAAAACAAACAAACAAACAAACAAAGAAAACTAGATTCACTCATTGGCCATGCATGCTTGTAGAATAGGATTACCCTTTGCAGAATATCTGTTAGGGAATTGATACAATGAGCAGTTTAAGTTAATGTTAAATGGTCAGTGACATAAATGTACCTATGAAATATCTAATCTAAACAAGTGTTAAAGTCATCAGATGGAAAAAATTACATTTGAGAAAAAAACAATGTTAGATAGTAATCTACCACATTCAATAATATAACCATTAAGGAAAATGTTGAGAAATGCTATTTTATAAACAAAAGAGAACAAAACACAAACACTAATGCTTGAATTTTAGTAGTATGCAATAATTAAAATAATCACTTTCAAAACTCCTTTAATTATTGTAACTGCCTTCTCATCTCTCCTAAGAAGGCTTAATGGACAGAGACTTTCCAGAGTGATATAATCTCTCTCCTAGGATGATTGAAATTATTGGCTCTTATAAATTATATATTTTCATGGAAATATGTGTGATCCAGTAATGCATCCTTTAAGTGTTTGAGCTGAAAGGATTCCTAGCATCTCAGAAGCTCAGAGTAGAGCCCCCAAAGTGGTGATTTGTGGGCATACCTTCCCCTGTCCATATAGGGTTTGTTTGTTTGAAGAGCTAATGTTAAACAACACCAACAGAAAATCTGTTTTGAATCTTTTCTCAGTCTTAATATCAGGAGATTTCTCACAAAAATCCAGAATTCTGGTCCTCCCTATCCTACCATGTGAACATAGTACATTGAGGCTGAGTGGAGTCTGCCTTATTGAGATGTGTACTTGCTCTTCAAATCACAAGTGCCCACTTGGTCAACATCCTTTCCTCAGACTCAGTGATCACCTGCCCTGTTCTATGCATAGCCCAGAGATTAAGGGATATAGCTGCAAATAAAAGGGAAAGATATCTCTAACCTTAGTAAGCTTACATTGTAGTAGAGGAGACAGACAATAAAATGACATATATAAACAACCAAACTCAATGGTCTGTTAGATGAAATGGAAGCTATGGAGAAAAAATTAGCTTGGAGTGTGTGTGTGTGTGTGTGTGTGTGTGTGTGTGTTAGGAGGGGATGATTAATAAGGCAGTCAGAGAAGGTCTTTCTGGAAGGTAACATTTGAATAAAGCCCTGAAAGAGATGAGGGGGTGTGCCATGTGGACATTTGCAGGCAGAATGACCAGGTGGTACTACAACCTTGAGGCAAGAGCTTGACCAGTGCATTTGAGGCACAGAGAAGAGGCCAGCGTGGCTGGAGTTGGATGAGCAAGAAGAATATAATAAGACACATGACCAGACATGCAATGGATGAGGGACAGTCTGCATAAGGACTTGTGGCCCATTGTCAAGACACTGCCATTTCCACTGAATGACATGGAGAGCCAATAGCCAGTTCTGAGCAAGGAAGGGACCTGATCTGGCTTTCATTTAAGAGACTCACTCTGAACACTGTGTTGATAACAGACCTTGGAGGAAGGAACAAATGTAAGACCAAGAAGAGCAGCTGGGAGGTTACTGCAATAAAGTAAGTCAGAGGAGATGGTGACTTGCACCAAGTTGGTATCAGTGGTAAAAGAAATTTGTTGGATTATGGATATATCTTGAAGGCAGAACTGACAAAATTTGCTAATAGATTTAATGTGAGGTACAGAAAAACAAAGAGAGAAAAGTCAATGATGACTCCATAATATAGAACCAAAGCAACAGGAAGTTAAAGTGAATGTTAACTTAGAAGAAGACTACATGAGCAGTGACATCCAATTGATTATTAAATATACTAGAAGGCAATTCATTGGATTCCTAGGCAAAGAGTTCAGATGCTGACAGTCGATCCTTCCTCTACTGTCCCAATGATCGGACTCATATATAGAAGGAGTTGAGACCTCACAGCATTATCTAGTCTGTGCACCAGAGAAAGGGAGTTCATATGCCAAGCCATATCAAGAAGTTGTTACATAATTAATTGTTACTTCTAGGGATTGTTTCTACTTTGAAAAAGGCAAATGGTAAACCAGTGTAAGTATTTGATATATTCATTGTTTTGTTAACTTGAGCAATTCAGATAATAACTCTAAAAAGACATCTAAGTAGTTACATTTAAAATGATGCTTCAAGGATTTGAGTACCAGTAAGAAAATTGCTTATTTTTTTTTATAAACTGATAAGTGGAAATGAGAAAAATAAAAGTACCTGTCACAATAATCCCAGTTCTGACACCAACTACCTATGTAACTTTGACATGTTACTTAACCTCTCAGTTTCTTAATTTCTCTCTCTTTAGTTTCTTAGTCCCTCTTTCATAAGGTTGTTCTTAAAATTAAGTGAAAAAATATGTATATAGTCACAGAATAACACCTGACTAATAATAATACAATAGTATCACTGTATTGTAATGTTTAGTAATGTTAGTACTTAATTCTATCTAAATGTGCTAGATATTAGTGGTATTTTAAAGCAAAAAATAAAATATTACATTTGTTTAACACTTTTTCCCCATAGGAATTCATTCACAAAAATCGTGTTTGTTAAGAAGGGTAGAGATCCTCATCACCTGTTCTGAAAATGAAGAAACTGGGCCTGAGAGGACTATTACTTAGTCAAGATTACATAATGAGTTGGTGGCAGAGTTTCTGTTCTTTCAAAGAGACCCTATTTCCCATGGAAGATCCTGCAATGTGGGCCTGCGGTGTTCTGAGACTGTTCTTCAAGTTCTGATTATTTATTGGTGATTGATATGGCCAACATTGTAAATGGGTATGTGAGTAACAAGAACAATGAATTCAAGGAAAGTATTTTTAGAAAAATTTGTTTACATGCCTTATTCTGGTTTTACTTGTACTGTTTTAAGGAATTCATTACTCTTTGCTAATCAATCAATTCATATTATATCTATGAGCAGCAAACACTGAAAGCTTCATCCCTTCTAGGAAACATACTTGCCTGTAAACAGAAACTTTTGATTCTTTAACTCAGAAAAATAAGTAATTCTAATGGGGGAGGGAGGTCATTGAGAATGGCTTTTAGTGTCCCTTAAATCACACCAGGTTGACAGTTTCCTATCCTAAGGAAACCGTGCAGCCAGTCTATATTCTTTCATAACAGAAGCTCTTGGTTCTCACCATACAAATCTGCTTACAAAAATGATATACAGCCATTGCTCATTTCTCTTTTGCTTCTGTAGTCTCAGTCTAGATATACCCTTCCCCACATTCAAGATCAAACTTTTCCTTTTCTCCCTTGGATGTAGTTTAAAACTTCCCTTATGCTGAATAATGTCTGTAAGCCAAATATATATGTTAGCAGCCTGAGTGTCAAGCCTGATGGAATTAATGCAATTTTCCAAGATAAAACTAGGAATAAATGGGACCCTGGTTTACACTATCAGATGGTTGCATCCAAAGTCTTAGGCTAGTGGGATTTTGTACAATGAAATAAATGGCATTGCTGCTCTTAGAGTCAGCAAATTGACCAATGCACAAGAATTACTGTCAGATGAAGTTAAATTCAAATCATCATCCTTCCACTCTCTGCATATGACCTTGGTCAAAGTATGTAATATTATTCCTGAGCTTCATTTCCCTAATATATACCTTTAAATATTGTTGTATTAAAGAAAAAAGCCCATGAAAGAGCCATATAAACTGTAAAGGACTTTGTATAAAGTGTGAATCTTCATTTCCTTAACAAATGTTTGTGGAGGACCTAATAAATGCAAGGCAAAGGCAACTTACCAGGTAACCCACATTGCAGTAGAAAGTATTTTATCATGTGTGTTACTAATAACTTTTTATTAGAGTAGGTTAATATTTCTCTTGATCTTTTTGCCTAAATATAAATAGAATATTTTTCATTGTAGTATCATCCTTCAGTTGATAATGCTAAATTCTAACACTGGAGTAGACAGTTGGCTATTTCTGGAAACAAAATCATCTCCTAAAGTGTGCTTTAAAGTTGAAAATTGGTTATCTTGTGAGGTCTTCTTTTAACAACTTTGAAGGTGCTGGGAGCAGGGAGAAAGGGCTTTCAAATTTCAGAAAAACCTACCAAATGTGTTAATCTTTACTGAATCCTGAAAGCTAGGTAAAAAAGACTTATTTTATAGTGTCATTTTTTTAATTCCCCATCTAGAAATCTCATGAAATACATGAGTTCACACTTATTCAGTCTCATTGCAAATATATCTGGGACTGGCATTTCTACCAAAAGACCTTCTGCATGTGTTCTTAAAAGTCCCTTGTTTTTACTTTCTTTAATTGTTCTTCTCCCATTATTGTGTCCCCTCAGTCACACTCAATGCGTTATCTCCCTTCTCATTTATAGCTTTCAAATATCAAATTTCAAACATCTATTGTGTCAAGTGGAGCACAGCTACTTTTACCTTTCTCTCACATCAGTCATGTTACCTCTGTGCTAAATACTGAATTCTTGGAATACCTTGGTGACCTATATTTGAACACCTTTCCATTTTTCTACTCTGTGCCTGATGCTGAGGTTTTGTTAACACAAGGCAATTTTCTACAACCATTGGACTCATCTGTTAGAGGTAGAATACTCTTCAGACCTGGGCCTTGTCTTACATTTGCGTCTCAAATAACCATGGCCAATCCTTTGCTTCTTGAAGGGTTTTGTTTATACTATTACTTCCTAAAGTAGTCACAATTACTATTTCCTGGGTTCTTGATCTGATAAGATTGGGTTAGTTATTATTTGTCCCTAATGCTTTTTTCTCTCTGTTGTTCACAAATTTGTGTATCTCCCTGAGATAGTCCATCTTTGTCTTATGAACTCTCTTTCCTATTCAATCTAGAGAAAATTGAATCTAACCCTGAGATATGTAGAGCAGGAAGCTTTGTGGTTATTTGACAACTAAATCAGCTTTGAAGATGATTTTGATGTTCTCCAGAGCACATCTCTTACTTATCTTCTTTTTCTCTCCAACTTACCTCTTAACCCATGTGTGCCAGACTTCTTGCCACAATATTGCTAGGAGAGTCAGGCTCTTATCACCCTCCTTGTCAGCTTCTCTGATATACCTCTAAAGTTCAAATAACATAAAACATAATTTTAGGATCACTCTGATCATAGTACTCTCAGCCTAGGTGGACATGTTTTCAAGGACTTTTGCTAAAAAAATTGATGGCCAAATTTTTCAGTAATAAAACATTGAAATTAGGGTTTGTTATTTTGGTTTCCATGAACATGGAAAAAAATGATATGAGGGAAATAACTAGTAATTTTTAGTGGTAAATCACTTTAGAACCAAACATAAGACATATTTTACACATTATATCATTTAATCTACATGTTGGTGGTATTAGAGAGGCATTGATTTTCCATATTCCAGATGAAGAAACAGATGGAGAGAGAAATGAAAAACTTGTGCAGCAAATTAAAAGTTATGTTTATGGGGCTCTTAGGTCATGGTCTCTTCATTATATCACCTGTACTCTGTCCTTGATATGGAGTTGGAATGGCAAGACTGCCACATGTAATGGAAGAACATATACTTAGGTGTGTAATTAATGTTCTAAGTGTGATAGTTCATAAAAGACGGAGATCACAAAGTGGTGAGGAGTCAAGAAAAGTGTCTGGGAGGTTAGAAAAATTTGTAATGTCTCCGATTTTTCACTTCAGTAGTCTAAAACTTCTGAAAATGGTCTATATTTATGAGTTCCCTAAACTAAAAAAATATCCTCTTGTACTTTTTGTGTTGTTTTGAATTCTTAAAAGGAAACTTCCTAATATTGTTCAGTGTAACTGAAAATGTGTCTTCTATTTTTGTTGCAACAAAAGCTGGATGGGAAATGGAAATTTATACACATCCTGACAGCTTCGTAAGTTAAATGAGAATGCACATGATAGTGTGACTTTTAAAGTATCATTCATTTATTAGTTATTCAGAACATTCTATTGCCTAATATTATATCTCAGAGACTCTTGTGTGAAGGCTATCATGATGAACACACTCGACAAGCCTTCTGCCTTCTTGGATCTTAGAGTCCAGCAGTGTACCACAGACAATTGCAGTAACACTGTTTATTATGTGTTATGATAAGTTAGCCCAAAGCACGATGGCACTTAACTAGCCCTGAGGCATTAGTATACACTGAAATCTAAAAGACTTTCAGGCAGCAGACTTCTGTAAAAAAGAAAGAGAGAAATAGATGTTTGCACTAGGGATGATGTAAGGGATTCCATTAGTATAATACATTTCCCACCTGAGCAGGGTTCTCATTTATTCATCCCTGTTCTGCTCTACTGCCTTGTGAAGCAGTTCAGAATTACCTCAGCATCTGTTATGCTGTCCCTATTGAGGCTTTAAAACCCACATCCAGATATCCCCCATCTAGACTTTCCACCTCCCTTAAAAGGATCAGCAGGGATTTGAGCTAAGGTGAAGGAAAGGAGTGTCACTTGTCCCAGATATTCCTTTATTTAATTATTCTGATAAACACCCCCTGACCCACTGTTTTTCTATGTGCTAGTAACTTAGTGTTTAAAAACTACTAAGACTACACTAGGAAGCCTTCCAATAATCTGTTTTTGTTTTGTTTTGTTTCACCTTTAATCTCCTAGAAAATTTAAGGTACTGTTTTTGTTATTTTGTTTTCTAATGGTATATATTTAAGAAAAAATTCTGGGATTACAATTGTATTTTGAGGTGGGGGGAAGAATGGGGAAATTGTCTACCATCATAAAAAGCAAATTTTCAATTTTAAAGTATTGCTTCAATAGAGATGGTTTTAGAAAAGGATTGCTTCAAATTTCTAAATATACTGGGCACCAAAGTGCATTTTTAAAATAATAAAGCTGATATGTTAGATGAGAAATATACTAGTATGTATGCTTTTTCATTAACTACTGAAACTGGTGATTCATATGAACTATTATCTTCCCCATTGAATCCATTTACAGGTATCTCACAAACCACACTATGAGAGTAGCCAACTTTGATAGTTTTAAAGCTCAGTTTTCCTCATTATCTTACCTTTTCCCATTATCTTCATATTTTTACTGGCTTTTTAACCTCATGTTATTAACTATTAACCTGTGTTTTGGAATATTTACAGTCGAATATGTAATTTTTAAATTATTACATTTTAAATACCTAGATGAAAATTATTCTAAAATCACCAAATTAGTATTTTAAAACTTTTATGTTATTGAGGAACTAACTGAGTCTAAAAGTGGAATGAAGCACAGTTACATTTGTATAACCAAATTATTTGGTAAATCAGTTACTGCAGAAAGTTGAAATAATTTGGGGCAAACAATAACTGTTATGTATTCAAAAAATTAATATATTGGTATACAAGGTTGCAAAATTATTTTTTAAAAGAGAGAGAGATTCGTTGATTTGAGGACAAAAATTTTACTGATTTTACTTGTGTAGACATGTTCTCTAAAAGTTTAAATTTTCAAAATTTTTTCCTACAGATTTTATTAAAACTTGATCAATTAAAATGTATTCTTACATGTCTTCAAAAATCCTGTAGTGTTAGAAGCTTCCTTATTATCACTGTTCCAGAACACGGACATTCTCTGAGGACCAAGTATAAAAATGTATTTACTTGAAATGACATTTATCCATTCAAACAGCAGCAATTTAATCGAAATTTCCATCTACCCAAAATCTACTAGGCAATATAAACATTAAGTACAGTTTAAGCCTTGATGTTGACTCTCATAAATGTTTAAAATCTATTTGATAACACAAATCTAACTCACTTAAATAACAACAACATGCTAAAGATAGAACTGATTATTTTTGAGACTCATAAGTGATGAAAATATATAAAATAGAACAATTATTAATAAGGGCTGGGCCCATTAGGCGTAAATGCATAAGAGAAGAAAAAATGGGGGTGAGGCCAAGATGGCAGAGTAGGAAGACCCTGAGCTCACCTCCTCCTATAGGCACACCAAAATTACAACTATTTACAGAGAAACTGTTGACAAGAAAGACTAGAAGACTACAGAAAAGATCTCTACAACTAAGCATATAAATAAGGAACCATGATAAGATGAGTAGTAGTAGAGGAGAGGTACAGTCAAGACCCATACCAGCAGATGGGTGATCCACAAACAGGATTATTACAAGTGCAGAGGTTTTCCCTAGCAACAAGTTGTCCAAGCCCCACAGAGCTCCCAAGCCCAGAGGTCCTGCACCAAGAAGACAAGCCCCCTGAATGTTTGCCTTTGAAGGCCAGTGGGACTTATGTTTAGAAGAGCCAGAGGGTTGTGGGAAATAGAGAATCTACTCTTAAAGGGGACATACAAAATCTCACATCCTCTGGGACCCAAGGCAGAAGCAGTTTTTTGAGAGAAGCCTGGGTCAGCCTCACCTGCTGATCTTGGAGAGCCTCTCAGAGAGGAAGGAGGTAACTGAACCTCACCATTGGGACATAGACACTGGAGACAACAGTTCTGGGGAAATCCTTCTACCATGAAGACACTGGTCCTGGCAAGCACCATTTTGGAATCTTCTCTCTCACTTATTAGCACCATTATGTTGGCAGGCCTGTTGGCACCAGTACTGGGACACATTGGGCCAAGAAATTAGCCAAGTGGAGACACAGCTCCACCAACAACAGGCTGGCTGCCTTAAGACCTCTTCAGCCAGCAGCTGCCTTGGAACCTGACCTTTCCCACCATAGGGTCAATGACCCAACCCCCCACACCAGTGTGCCAGCTCTAGCCCTGAGGTACCCAGAGCCCAGAAGCTGGAGACCTCAGGACATGGCTTGGCCCACAAGTGAGCAAGCACTAGCCCATAGACCAGCCTCACCTACAAGTGGAGAAAAAGCATCAGCTCCAGGACTGGCAGGGCCCCAGTCCTGTCAACCATTGAGCCAACACACCAACTGCAGGATCCTCAGGGACCTGCATCCAGAGACCTCCAGGGACCAGGACCACCCACCAATGAGTGGACTCTAGCTCCAGGAACAACTTGGCCTTGGCCTTGTTCATTAGAGGGACAACACCAACTCCAGGACCCCCAAGCCCTTCAGCTAAAGATCACAGGACATGGCTTTGCCTACCAATAGGCCAGCACAAGGCTCAGGACATGGCCTAACCCACCAGTGGTAGACATCAACACCAGGATCACTGTAGCCCTGTAGCTTGCTATGTCAGGATGCAGCCCACATACCAGCAGGCAGGCACTAGCCCCAGGACCCCAAGGGCCACAGCCCCACACAACTGCAGCTTGACACCAGTAGTAAGACAATTTGGACCCCTCAGACAGCTGCCCTAGGATCCAGCCCTACTCTCCACTGGGCAAATACCAAGTTTAAACCACTTTGGACGACACAGCCAGCTGTGTCAGGAACAATCTCTGCCCTCTAGCAGGTCAATGTTAGATCCAGGACCACCAAGACCTGCAACCACCCAGCTCTGAACATAGCTACACCAAGAAGTGGGTCAGTACTAGCCCTGGGACATTCCAGGGTCCACCCAGTAACAGCCAGCAGTCTCCACACAAGGCAAGGTCTGGCAACCAATGACTGGAGGCCAGCACCACCTGCCAGATCATCCAGAGTAGTCAGCCCACCACAAAGCAAAGGCTTACACAACCAACACAGGTGTACCACTAGAGAATATAGCTCTGATGACCAGAAGAGAATACACAGCTGGGATGCATAGGATGTCTTCTATGAAAGGCCAATTCTCAAAGGTTGGATAATGTAACCAACCTACCGAATACATAGCAATAAAAACAGCAAATTCAATAAAATTTGGTGACAGAGAAATGTATTAAAAATAAAGGAACAAGATAAAACCCAAGAAGAACTAAGTGAAATAGGTATAGGAAATCAACTCAATAAAGATTTCAATGTAATGAATGTAAAAATGTTCAAAGATCTCAGGAGAAGAATAAATGAACAGAGTGAGAAGTAAGTCATTTTTAACAAAGGGTTAGAAAGTATAAAGAAAAAACAGAGATAAAAAGTACTATAACTGAAATACAAAATACACAAGAAGAAATTTACAATAGATTGGTTGGTACAGAGGAATGGATGAGAGAGCTGGAAGACAGAGTAGTGTAAATCACTGAAACAGAATAGAAAAAGAAAAAAAATTAAAAAAAGAATGAAAAGAAAAATAAAAGCTTAAGAAATTTAGGGACAACATCAATGGCACTAACATTCACATTATAGAGGTCCCAGTAGGAGAAGAGAGAGAAAGGGACAAAGAACATATTTGAAAACTTCTCTAACATGAGATAGGAAACAGACATCCAATTCCAGCAAGTACAGAGATTCTCCAAAAGAATCAACTCAAAGAGGACCACACTAAGATACATTGAAAGTAAAACAGTAAAAACTAAAATTAAAGAGAGAATATTAAAAGCTACAAGGGAAAAGCAACAAATTTCCTGCAGAGAACTCCAATAAGCTATCAGCTGGCTTTTGAGCAGAAACTCTGCAGGCCAGAAGAGAGTGGCACAATGTATCTAACGTGATGAAAGAAAAAAAACCTACAACCAATAATCTCTCCTCAGCAAGACATTCATTCAGACTTGGTAAAGAGATCAAATTTTTATAGACAAGCAAAAGCTAAAAGAGTTCAGCACCACAGAACCAAATTTATAAAAAATGCTAAAGGGACTACTTTAAGAAAAAAAAATACAGAAAAAAAAGCTGATGGGTAAAGGCAAATATACAGTAAAGATAATGAATCAACAATGTATAAAGCTAATAGAAAGGTTAAGTTGAAAGTAATATAATGATCTGTTTCTGTAATAAGTAGTTAAGGGATACACAAAACAAAAAGATGTAAAATATGATGTCAAAACCAGGACCAGGAAGTGTGGGTGAGGGGGAAGTAAAAATAAAGGGAGGCTTGTTAAAATGAATTTGAACTTAAGAGATCAGCAATTTAAAATAATCATATATATATATATATATAGAGAGAGAGAAAATTGCTATATATAAGCATAATAGTAACCAGAAACTATAATCAATAATAAATACACCAACAAAAAAAGAGAAATGAATTCAAACATAACACTAAAGACAGTCATCAAATCACAAGGGAAGAAAGCAAAAGAAGAGAAGAACTACAAAGAACTACAAAAGCAACCAGCAAAGAATTAAAATGGAAAAAGTATATACCTATCAGTAATTAACGTAAATGGACTAAAGGCTCCAATCAAAAGACAGTGGCTGAACAGATTTTTTTAAAAAAAGAAAAAACCAAAAAAAAAAAAAAAAAAAAAAAAAAA
>NW_020172729.1:156924-222147 GCF_003031525.2 Neophocaena asiaeorientalis asiaeorientalis
AACTTAAGAGATCAGCAATTTAAAATAATCATATATATATATATATATAGAGAGAGAGAAAATTGCTATATATAAGCATAATAGTAACCAGAAACTATAATCAATAATAAATACACCAACAAAAAAAGAGAAATGAATTCAAACATAACACTAAAGACAGTCATCAAATCACAAGGGAAGACAGCAAAAAAGAAAGGAACAACAAAAACAACAAAAAACTCTACAAAAAAATCCAAAAAATTAACAAAATGGCATGTGTATACTTATTAATAATTACTTTAAATGTAAATGGACTAAATGCTCCAGTCCAAAGATATAGAAGGTTTCCCTGGTGGCACAGTGGTTGAGAGTCTGCCTGCCAATGCAGGGCACATGGGTTCATGCCTCAGTCCAGGAAGATGTCACATGCCACCGAGCGGCTGGGCCCATGAGCCATGGCCACTGAGCCTGTGCATCCGGAGCCTGTGCTCCACAATGGGAGAGGCCACAACAGTGAGAGGCCCATTTACCGAAAAAAAAAAAAAAAAAAAATAGAGTGGTTGAATGAGCACAAAAACAAAACCAAAATATATGCTACTTACAAGAGACTCACTTCAGATCTAAACAAACATATAGACTTAAAATGAGAGGATGGAAAAATATATTCCATGCAAATGGAAATGAAAAAAAAGTTGGGTTAGCAATACTTAAAACAGACAAAATAGACTTAAAAACAAAGTCTCTAACAGGAGACAAAGAAGAACATTATATAATGATTAAGGCATCAATCTATCAAGAAGATATAACAGTTTTAAATATATATGCAACCAACATAGGCACACCTAAATACATAAAACAAGTATTACAGACATAAAGGGAGAAATTGACAGTAACACAATAACATTAGGGTATTTTAACACCCCGCTTACTAAGTGGGCATATCATCCAAACAAAAAATCAATAAGAAACACTGGCCTTAAACAATACATTGTCCGAAAGAACTTATATATATATATATAAAACATTCTGACCAAAAGCAATAGAATACTCATTCTTTTCCAGTGCACATGGAACATTCTCCAGGATAGATCACACTCTAGGCTACAAAACAAGCCTCAGTAAATTTAAGAAAATTGAAATCATATCAAGAATCTTTTCCAGACACAATATTATGAGACTAGAAACCAACTACAAGAAACAAACTGCAAAAAATACACAAATATGTGGAGGCTAAACTAAACACTATTAAACAACCAATAGGTCACTGAAGAAATAAAAATAATAAAAAGCACCTGGAGACAAATGAAAATGAAAACATAGTTATATAAAATCTATGAGATGAAGCAAAACTGTACTAAGAGGGAAGTTTATAGTGATAAAGTTCTACCTCAGGAAACAAGAAAAATCTCAAATTAGCAACCTAAGTTTATACCTACAAGAACCAGATTAGGAAGAACAAACAAAACCAAAAGTTAGTAGAATAAGAGAAATCAGAAATATCAGAGCAGAAATAAATGAAATAGAGTTTCAAACAACAGTACAAAAGATTAGTGAAACTAAGATATTAGTTTATGAAAACATAAAAAAAAGATAAATCTTTAACCAGTTTCACCAAGAAAAAAAGAGAGGAGGGCCAAAATCAATAAAATGAGAGATGAAAAAGAAGTGACAACAGGAACCATAGAAATGAAAAGGACCATAAGATATTACTAGGAATCATTATAGGCCAATAAAATATAACAACCTAGAAGAAATGAATACTTTCTAGAAATGTAAAATCTCTGCAGACTGAACCAAGGAGAATTTTAAAATATGAGCAGACCAATTACCAATAATGAAATTGAACCAGTAATAAGTCAACTCCCCCCCACCAACAGAAACCAAAAGCCCAGGCGCAGATGGCTTCACAGGTGAATTCTACCAAATATTTAGAGAGGAGTTAACACATATCCTTCTTACACTATTACAAAAAACAAAACAAAAAAATTGCAGAGGAAGGAATGCTTTTGAACTCATTCTACAAGGCCAGAGTTTCCCTGATACCAAAACCAAACATCACACACAAAAGTTTATAGGCAAGTATCCCTGATGAACATAGATGAGAAAATCCTCAACAAAATGTTAGCAAATGAATTTAACAATACTTTAAAAATAGCATGCATCATGATCAAGTGGGATTTATCCCAGGGATGCAAGGGTGTTTCATTAAGAATAGGTATACAGTAAGGGCCCTATATATGAATGAGTTCCATTCTGAGAGTACATTCATAAGTACAGTTTGTTTGTAAATCCAACAAAGGTAGCCTAGATACCTACCTAACACGATTGGCTATATAGTACTGTACTGTAATAGTTTTATATTTTCACACAAATAAAACATAAAAAACAAACAAAAAATAAAGAAAACATTTTTAATCTTACAGTACAGTACCTTGAAAAGTACAGTAGTACAGTACAATAGCTGGCATACAGGAGCTGTCATTGGGTCAACAGGCAAGAGAGTTACTGACTGGAGGAGGGAGAAGAGGTGGGAGATGGTAGAGCTGAAGGATCATCACCAATAGGAGACAGAGGGCAAGCTGCAATTTCACTCATGCCTGATGTTGATGGAACTCACATTCACATCTTTGAAAGTTCACAACTTGAAGGTTCATATGTCGGGGACTTATTGTAATATGATCATCTCAAAAGAGGCAAAAACAGCTTTTGACAAAAGTGAAAATTGTATTTTCTAATTAATTTAGAGCACATGATAGGATACTACTATAAATAAAAAAATGATATATGATATAGATGAAATACACCAAAAAACCTCATTATCACAGAGTAATTCATATTTCTATTGGATGAATGGAAAAAAGATAAATTTCTATTTGGCTCTCCCCCCCGCAAGTAAAATCCAAATCACCTTGCTTTGTAATACTTAGAATAATTTGTCTCCAGAAAATCCCAAAATTTTTCAGTTGTACTGAGCAGCCAGCACTGCCTCACCACACAAATAACTGATGCCCATAGAAGATAATGGTTCGTCCTCCATAATTTCAGAATTATGGTGACAAATGTTCTTTCCTTCATTAAATTCTATCCAGGTTCCCTGAACCTTTCAAATACTTCTCAACTTTCTGACTTTGGTTTCTGTCTTTTCACTGTCCAGTTTTATCGAGAATCCTGCTACATTGGTTTAGCTTGAATTCCCCATTCTCCTACCTCATCACCCTTAATATATAATCAGGTTCCTCAACCTCCACTACCCCCAGGTGATGTCTGATCATGCTGGTCTGCCTTCAGTAAGAATGCTTCTAGGTAGGTTTAGCCAGAATCCCCCCCTACTCTTGCTATTTACTCAGTTATTTTCCAGCCACAAATCCCCACCCTGCACATTGGCTATAAATTCCCAATTGTCCATGCTATATTTGAAATTGAGCCTGGTTCTATACTGAAGTCCTTTCTCCCTTGTTACAACTATCTTTAATAAAATCTGTTTTTACCACTTTATTATCCAGCTCTGTTTTTTCTTTACCAACAACCAGACAGAAATTATAGTGTTCCTGACTCATAAAGTACTGGTATATATTATGCTTGAGCTTAGATACAGCTTCCTGAGTGGTTGCCCTAATCCCAGGTTGTTTCTTTTCCAATATATCCATCATTAAGTTATTTACCTAACTAAGCTTTTTTAAGCATTATATTCCTTATGCTTCTCTTTGGCCTCCAAGGTCCAATGGTTACCCATTTGCTTTCACATCAAATCTATACTCATCTGTCTGATTTTAACACCCTATGCAATCTGATACTATGCTACATATCCCAATTTATCTCCAATGAATCCTGAATATTCACTGTATATTCTAATGGGGTCACATATCTCATGGCTTGATCATATAAATTGTTTCCTCTCACCACTGCACCCCACACTTGAACTTTTTCAACCTAGTAGAGAATTTAGTGATTATCAGCTGTGACCATTTTACTCTGCAGATAAGAAAATCAGGTCCCAGAAAAATTGTAAAGACATCATTTTCTCATAAGGAATTGAAACACAGCCAGGTCAGAAAATTCAGTCTTCCAATCTCTTTTACATTGTGTGGGAAGCCGGCCTTCTCCTTTAGTGACCTGAATTACACATGCTCTTCAGAGTCAGTGCCATTTTTCTTTTTTTTCTTTTAATTTTTCTTCTAGTTTTACTGAGATATAATTGAAATACAGTACTGTGTAAGTTTAAGATGTACAGCATAATTATTTGACATACATACATCATGAAATGATTATCACAAGTTTAGTAAATATCCTTCATCTCATATAGATACAAAATTAAGAAATAGAAAAAAACTTTCCTGTAATGAGAACTCTTAGAATTTACTCACTTAACAACTTTCAAATACAACATACAGCAGTGTGAACTATATTTATCATGTTGTATGTTACGTTCTTAGTATTTATTTATCTTATAACTGGAAGTTTGTACCTTTTGACTGCCCTCATTTAATTTCCTCTCCTCCAATCCTCACTTCTGGTAAACACAAATCTAATCTCTTTTTCTATGAGTTTATTTGTTTGTTTTTGAGATATAATTGACCTATGATACTATGTTATTTCATGTTACACAAAATAGTGATTCAACATTTCCATATATTTCAAAAGAATCACCATGATAAGTCTACTTAAGATATGTCACCATACAAAGATATGACATAGTTATTGACAATATTATCCACACTGTATATTTCATACCCCCAACTCACTTATTTTGTGACTGGAAGTTTGTACCTCTTACTCTACCTCACCTCTTTGTTTCCATTCTTCACCTCCTCCCTTCTGGCAAGTACTTGTTTGTTCTCTGTATCTGTACCTCTGTTTCTGTTTAATTATGTTTATTCATTTGTTTTGTCTTTTAGATTCCACATATAAATAAAATCATACAGTATATGCCTTTCTCTGTCTGACTTATTTTACTTAACATAATACCCTCTAAGTCTATCCATGTTGTGGCAAATGGCAAGATTTCAATTATTTTTTATGGCTGAGTAATATTGTTTTATATCTATATATCTACATATATCTCACATCTTCTTTACCCATTCATCTAACAATGGGTACTTAGGTTCCCTCCATATTTTGGTTGTTGTAAATAGTGTTGTAATGAATATAGGCATGAATATATCTTTTCAAATTAGTGTCTTTGTTTTCTCTGAATAAATATCAAGAAGTGGAATTGCTGAGTCACATGATGGATCTATTTTTAATTTTTAAAGGAATCTCCAATAATGTTCTCTATAGTAGCTTCACCAGTTTACATTCCCACCAACAGGGCATGAGTATTCCTTTTTGTCCACATCTTTGCCAACATTTGTTGTTTGTTGTATTTTTCATAATAGGGATTCTGAAAGTGTGAGGTGATATCTCATTGTAGTTTTGATTTGCATTTTCCTGTTTATTCGTGTTGTTAAGCCACTTTTCATGTACCTGTTAGCCATTTGTAAGTCTTCTTTGGAAAAATGTCCTTTCAGATCTTCTGCCCAGTTTTTAACTGGTTTGTTGTTGTTGTTGCTGTTGAGTTGTATGAATTCTTTGTGTATTTTGGATTTTAACCATTATTTGATTTGTTGTTTGCAAATTTCTTCTTTCACTCATTGGGAGGTCTTTTTGTTTTGTTAATAGTTTCCCTCGTTGTGCAAAAGCTTTTTAGTTTGATGTAGTCCCATTTGTTTGCTTTTGCTTTTTTTTCTCTTTCTCAAGAAGACATATCCACAAAAAAATATTGCTGAGATTGATGTCAAAGAGCACACTCCCGGAGACGGGGGAAGATGGCGGAAGAGTAAGACGTGGAGATCGCCTTCCTCCTCACGGATACACCAGAAATACATCTACACGTGGAACAACTCCTACAGAACACCTACTGAAGGCTGGCAGAAGACCTCAGAGCTCCCAAAAGGCAAGAAACTCCCCACGTACCTGGGTAGGGCAAAAGAAAAAAAGGCACAGGGATATTAGCTCGGGGCTTTGGGACAGCCTGGAGGGGTGGGATGGGGAGAGTGGGAGGGAGGGAGACACAAGAGGGAAGACACATGGGAGCATATGTATATGTATAGCTGATTCACTTTGTTATAAAGCAGAAACTAACACACTATTGTAAAGCAATTATACCCCAATAAAGATATTAAAAAAAAAAAAAAAAGAATCCTCCTGCCAATGCAGGGGGCACGGGTTTGAGCCCTGGTCCGGGAAGATCCCACATGACGTGGAGCAACTAAGCCTGTGAGCCACAACTACTGAGCCTGCGAGCCAAAACTACTGAAGCCCACGCTCCTAGAGCCCGTACTCTGCAACAAAGAGAAGCCACTGCGATGAGAAGCCCGCACACTGCAATGAAGAGTAGCCCCCACTCACCTTCTCAACTAGAGAAAGTCTACACGCAGCAACAAAGACCCAACACAGCCAAAAATTAATTTATTAATTAATGAAAACCTTGAGGATATAAAAAAATAAAGCTCTTCTTTGTTTTTTTTTTTTTTTAAGAAAAAAAAGAGCACACTCCCTATGTTCCCTACTATATGTTTTATTTAAGTATTTAGTCTATGTTGATTTTATTTTTGTGCATGGTGTGAAAGAATAGTCCAGTTTGATTCTTCTACATGTAGCTGTCCAGTTTCCCCAAAATCATTTACTGAAGAGGCTATATTTCCCCCATTATATATTATTGCCTCCTTTGTCATAGATTAATTGCTCACACAAGTGTGGGTTCAATTCTGTGCTCTCTATTCTGTTCCATTGATCTATGTGTCTGTTTTTTTGTGACAGTACTATACTGTTTTGATTACTGTAGCTCTGTAGTATGTTTTGAAATCAGGGAGCATAATACCTCCAGCTTTGTTCTTCTTTCTCAAATTTGCTTTGGCTATCTTTTGGTTTTCTATATGAATTTTTTGTTCTAGTTCTGTAAAAAATGCATTTGGTATATTTGATAGGGATTGCATTGAATCTGTTGATTGACTTAGGTAGTATGGTCATTTTATCAATATTAATTTTTCCAACCCATGAACATAGTATATCTTTCCATCTGTTTGTGCCATTTTCAATTTCTTTCATCAGTGTCTAAGAGCTTTGCAAGTACAGGTTTTTCACCTCCTTAGTTAGACTTATTCCTAGGCATTTTATTCTTTTTGATGCAGTTGTAAATGAGATTGATTTCTTAATTTCTATTTCTTATAGTTTGTTGTTATGTACAGAAACACAACAGATTTCTGTATATTAATTTTGTATTCTACAATTTTCCCAAATTCATTGATGAGTTCTAGTAGATTTTTAGTGGCATCTATAGGATGTTTTATGTATAGTATCATGTCATCTCCAAACAGTGACAGTTTTACTTATTCCAGTCCAATTTACATTGCTTTTCTTTCTTTTTCTTGTCTAAATCCTGTAGTTAGGAGAGCCAATACTATGTTTACAAAAACTGGTGGGACCGTATCCTTATGTTGCTCCTGAACTTACAGGAAATGTTTTCAGCTTTACAGCATTGAGTACAATGGTAGCTGTGGGCTTATCATATATGGCACATTATGTTGAGGCATGTTCCCCCTGTGTCAACCTTGTTAAAAGTTTTTAAACAACACAGTTAAGTTGCCTTCTTTCATGATGCATTCTTTTAGGTTGATAGGAAATTAGCTCCCAATATGAGTGACCTCCAGGATAAACAGGAAGCCAGCTGTGATAATATCTTTGAATATCTATTACCAGAGACTGTCATGAAACTTTAAGGCTTAGAGTGAGTACATGTCAAGCAGATGGGGAAAAAGGCAAACAGACTTCTCTGGGAAAGAAATTTGATGCATCCAAAGACAATAAGATTCAACCTTCATTTCTTCTTAGAAAAAGACAAGTAATTGAAGGTAGAGAACATTAGATTGCTCTCTAATTGATTCAAATTTTAGTGATATATATGGCTACATAAAAGTTAAACTAGGGCTGGCCTTACATGTGCAGGAACGAGTAAATAACAATATAAAAGCTTTATCCATTTAGTATAGAGATTTGATCTCCTTTTCCTTTTGTTTCAATTCTCCAGCCTTCAAACTACACTCTCCATAAAGTGTATATCATCAAGGAAATGGTAACATTACTTTAAACATTTAGCTTAAACTAAGTAAGTAACCAAATAATAATATAATTATTTACTGGGCTCTGATCGAGGCACCATCCTTAGTGCTTTGGAGTACAAGACTGAACAGTCTTTTTTATTTATTTTATTTACACCTTTATTGGCATATAATTGCTTTACAATGGTGTGTTAGTTTCTGCTTTATAACAAAGTGAATCAGTTATACATACACATATGTTGCCATATCTCTTCCTGCTTGCATCTCCCTCCCTCCCACCTTCCCTATCCCACCCCTCCAGGCAGTCACAAAGCACCGAGCTGATCTCCCTGTGCTATGTGGCTGCTTCCCACAGGCTACCTACCTTATCTCTGGTACTGTATATATGTCCATGCCTCTCTTTTGCTTTGTCACAGCTTAACGTGCCCTCTCCCCATATCCTCAAGTCCATTCTCTAGTAGGACTGTGTCTTTATTCCTGTCTTACCCATAGGTACTTCATGACATTTGTTTTTCTTAAATTCCTTATATATGTGTTAGCATACGGTATTTGTCTTTCTCTTTCTGACTTACTTCACTCTGTATGACAGACTCTAGGTCTATCCACCTCATTACAAATAGCTCAATTTTGTTTCTTTTTATTGCTGAGTAATATTCCATTGTATACATGTGCCACATCTTCTTTATCCATTCATCTCATGATGGACACTTAGGTGGTTTCCATCTCCAGGATATTGTAAATAGAACTGCAATGAACATTTTGGTACATGACTCTTTTTGAAATGTGGTATTTCTTCTATGCCTACTTTCTGCAGGGTTTTTATCATAAATGGGTGTTGAATTTTGTCGAAGGCTTTCTCTGCATCTATTTAGATGATCATATTGTTTTTCACCTTCAATTTGTTAATATGGTTTATCACGTTGATTGATTTGCGAATATTGAAGAATCCTTGAATTCCTGGAATAAACCCAACTTGATCATGGTGTATGATCCGTTTAATATGTTGTTGGATTCTGTTTGCTAGTATTTTGTTAAGGATTTTTGCATCTATGTTCATCAGTGATATTGGCCTGTAGTTTTCTTTCTTTGTGACATCCTTGTCTGATTTTGGTATCAGTGTGATGGTGGCCTTGTAGAATGAGTTTGGGAGTGTTCCTCCCTCTGTTATATTTTGGAAAAGTTTGAGAAGGATAGGTGTTAACTCTTCTGTAAATGTTTGATAGATTTCCCCTGTGAAGCCAACTGGTCCTGGGCTTTTGTTTGTTGGAAGATTTTTAATCACAGTTTCAATTTCAGTGCTTGTGATTTGTCTGTTCATATTTTCTATTTCTTCCGGATTCAGTCTTGGCAGGTAGTGCCTTTCTAAGAATTTGTTCATTTCTTCCAGGTTGTCCATTTTATTGGCATAGAGTTGCTTGTAGTGATTTCTCATGACCTTTTGTATTTCTGCAGTGTCAGTTGTTACTTCTCCTTTTTCATTTCTAATTCTATTGATTTGAGTCTTCTCCCTTTTTTTCTTGATGAGTCTGGCTAATGGTTTATCAATTTTTTTTATCTTCTCAAAGAACCAATTTTTAATTTTATTGATATTTGCTGTCGTTTCCTTCATTTCTTTTTCATTTATTTCTGATCTGATTTTTATGATTTCTTTCCTTCTGCTAACTTTGGGGTTTTTTTGTTCTTTTTCTCATATTACTTTAGGTGCAAGGTTAAGTTGTTTATTCAAGATGTTTCCTGTTTCCTCAGGTAGGATTGTATTGCTATAAACTTCCCTCTTAGAACTGCTTTTGCTGCATCCCATAGGTTGTGGGTCATCGTGTCTCCTTTGTCATTTGTTTCTAGGTATTTTTTTATTCCCTCTTTGATTTCTTCAGTGATCATTTCGTTATTAGGTAGTGTATTGTTTAGCCTCCATGTGTTTGTATTTTTTACAGATCTTTTCCTGTAATTGATATGTAGTCTCATAGCGTTGTGGTCGGAAAAGGTACTTAATACAGTTTCAACTTTCTTAAATCTTACCAAGGCTTGATTTGTGACCCAAGATATGATCTGTCCTGGAGAATGTTCCATAAGCATTAGAGAAGAATATGTATTCTGCTGTTTTTGGATGGAATGTCCTATAAATATCTGTTAATCCCATGTTGTATAATGTATCATTTAAAGTTTGTGTTCCTTATTTATTTCTATTTTGGTTTATCTGTCCATTGGTGAAAGTGGTGTGTTGAAGTCCCCTACTATGAATGTGTTACTGTCAATTTCCCCTTTTATGGCTCTTAGTATTTGCCTTATGTATTGAGGTGCTCCTACGTTGGGTGCATAAATATTTACAATTGTTATATCTTCTTCTTGGATCAATCCCTTGATCATTATGTAGTGTCCTTCTTTGTCTCTTCTAATAGTCTTTACTTAAAGTCTATTTTGTCTGATATGAGAATTACTACTCCAGCTTTCTTTTGGTGTCCATTTGCATGAAATATGTTTTTCCATCCCCTTACTTTCATTCTGTATGTGGCTCTAGGTCTGAAGTGGGTCTCTTCTAGACACACATGTGTGGGTCTTGTTTTTGTATCCGTTCAGCCAATTTGTGTCTTTTGATGGGAGCATTTAGTCCATTTACATTTAAGGTAATTATCAATATGTATGTTCCTTTTCCCATTTTCTTAGTTGGTTTGGGTTCATCATTGTAGGTCTTTTCCTTCTCTTGTGTTTTTTACCTAGAGAAGCTCCTTTAGCAGTTGTTGTAGAGCTGGTTTTGTGGTGCTGAACTCTCTCAGTTTTTGCTTGCCTGTAAAGGTTTTAATTTCTCCATCAAATCTGAATGAGATCCTTGCTGGGTAGAGTAATCTTGGTTGCAGGTTTTTCGCCATCATCACTTTAAATATGTCCTGCCACTCTCTTCTGGTTTGCAGAGTTTCTGCTGAAAGATCAGCTATTAACCTTATGGGGATTACCTTGTGTGTTATTTGTTGTTTTTCCCTTGCTGCTTTTAATATGCTTTCTTTGTATTTAGTTTTTGCCAGTTTGATTAATATGTGTCTTGGCATATTTCTCCTTGGATTTATCCTGTATGGGATTCTTTGTGCTTCCTGGACTTGATTAACTATTTCCTTTTCCATATTAGGGGAGTTTTGAACTATAATCTTTTCAAATACTTTCTCAGTCACTTTCTTTTTCTCTTCTTCTTCTGGAACCCCTATAATTCTAATTTTCCTCTATTTAATGTTGTCCCTGAGGTCTCTGAGACTGTCCTCAGTTCTTTGCATTCTTTTTTCTTTATTCTGCTCTGCAGTAGTTATTTCCACTCTTTTACCTTCCAGGTCACTTATCCGTTCTTCTGCTTCAGTTATTCTGCTATTGATCCCATCTAGAGTATTTTTAATTTCATTTATTGTGTTGTTCATCATTGCTTGTTTCATCTTTAGTTTTTCTAGGTCCTTGTTAAATATTTCTTGCATTTTGTCTATTCCATTTCCAAGATTTTGGATCATCTTTACTATCATTATTCTGAATTCTTTTTTCAGGTAGACTGACTATTTCCTCTTCATTTGTTAGGTCTGGTGGGTTTTTATCTTGCTCCTTCATCTGCTGTGTGTTTTTCTGTCTTCTCAGTTTGCTTACCTTGTTGTGTTTAGGGTTTCCTGTTTGCAGGCTGCAGGTTCGTAGTTCCTGTTGTTTTTGGTGTCTGTCCCCAGTGGCTCAGGTTGCTTCAGTGGGTGGTGTAGGCTTCCTGGTGTAGGGGACTAGTGCCTGTGCTCTGGTCAATGAGGCTTGATCTTATCTTTCTTGTTTGCATGTCCACGTCTGGTGGTGTGTTTTGGAGTATTTGTGGACTTATTATTATATTAAGCAGACTCTCTGCTAATGGGTGGGGATGTGTTCCTGTCCTGCTAGTTGTTTGGCATAGGCTGTCC
The DNA here is from genome assembly GCF_003031525.2 of Neophocaena asiaeorientalis asiaeorientalis. Classification (NCBI taxonomy): domain Eukaryota; kingdom Metazoa; phylum Chordata; class Mammalia; order Artiodactyla; family Phocoenidae; genus Neophocaena; species Neophocaena asiaeorientalis. The sequence continues at coordinate 168,911 of NW_020172729.1, forward strand.
AGCACTGTAGCGTGCTGGTCGTTGAGTGAAGCTAGGTGTTGGTGTTGAGATGGAGATCTCTGGGAGATTTTCACTGTTTGGTAATATGTGGCGCTGGGAGGTCTCTTGTGGGCCAGTGTCCTGAAGTTGTCTCTCCCACCTCAGAGGCACAGCACTGACTCCTGGCTGCAGCACCAAGAGCCTTTCATCTATCTGACTCAGAATAAAAGGGAAAAATGTAGAAGAAAAGAATTAGTAGAAGTATAAAGAAAGAAAGAAAGAAAGAAAGGAGGGAGGGAGGGAGGAAGGAAGGAAGGAAGGAAAGAGGGAAGGAAGGAAAAAAGCAAGCAAGCAAGAAGATAAAGTAAAATAAAATAAAGTAAGATAAAATATAATAAAGTTATTAAAATACAGAATAATTATTAAGAAAAAATTCAAAAACTAAACAAACAATCAAACATAAAAACTAAAAAACGGACGGATAGAACCCTAAGACAAATGGTCGAAGCAAAGCTATACAGACAAAATCTCACACAGAAGCATACACATACACACTCACAAAAAGAGGAAAAGGCGAAAAAATCATAAATCTTGCTGTCAAAGTCCATCTCCTCAGTTTGGGATGATTCGTTGTCTATTCAGTTATTCCACAGATGCAGGGTACATCAAGTTTATTGTTGAGCTTTAATCTCCTGCTTCTGAGGCTGTTGGGAGAGATTTCTCTTTCTCTTCTTTGTTCTCACAGCTCCCTTGGCTCAGCTTTGTGTTTGGTACCGCCTCTGCGTGTAGGTCGCAGGAGGGCGTCTGTTCTTCGCTCAGAGAGGATGGGGTTAAAGGAGCAGTTGATTCGGGGACTCTGGCTCTCTCAGGCCTGAGGGAGGGAGGGGCACGGAGTGCAGGGCGAGTCTGCAGTGGCAGAGGCCAGTGTGACGTTGCACCAGCCTGAGGCTCGCCGTGCATTCTCCCAAAGAAGTTGTCCCTGGATCCTGGGACCCTGGCAGTGGCAGGCTGCACAGGCTCCCCAAAAGAGGTGTGTGGATAGTGACCTGTGCTCGTACACAGGCTTCTTGGTGGTGGCAGCAGCAGCCTTAGCATCTCATGCCCGTCTCTGGGGTCCGCGCTTTTAGTTGTGGCTTGCGTCCGTCTCTGGAGCTCCTTTAAGCGCTCTTAATCCCCTTTCCTGCTAGTGTTGGAGGGTCTCCAGCACTGCGGGCGGTGGTTGTGGCTCGCCGTGGGGAAAAGGACACTGCCAGCAGAAGTACTGGGAAGTACTCCTTGCCATGTGTCCTCCCATAGTCTGCCCTGAACAGTCTTTATCTCAGGTAGTTCAGAGCCTACTGTTGGGAATGAGAGCAAAGCACAGGAATTACAATAGAAAGAAAGAATTATCAGTGCCAAAATCTGGGAGCTGTTAAGTACTGAGCATGTTTGGCAAGAGGGAACACAACTAGAAGAGAGCTGTTAAAAAACATTTTCATAAAATCTTTAAAGAGATAAATATACTTGCAGTGGTACAAAGCTCCACATCTCAAGAAAAAAAAAAAAAAAGGGGCAAAACAATACTCTTTCCCAAAACTGATCCAGACTAGTCAACTTTACACCCTAATTCCTGTCCCTATTGGTCAGTCCAAACTACTTGCCCCACCTCTGATTGCGGCTTTCATACCTACCCCTTTTAGATTTTATTCTTTCACATATACCATATTTCCAGTTACCTATGGATAGCTCCTTTTAGTACAAACGTATATGAGACAAAATGGCCCTTAAGTTACTTACTTTCTTAATTAACTTCTTTCTGTTATTACTTCTGTTGTTGTTTGCCAGGCTCCAGAGCTACAAAATCAGGAGACATATTTTGTTTAATTTTTTCTTTCTTGGCTAGGCAGTGTGGCATAGTGTGTATCTGATTTTCTAACTGCTGGATAATTGAAAAATTATCTACCAATTCCTGTAGGTTTTATCTAATTGATAAAACCTACAGGAATGCACCTTGAAATAAGGCAATTCTAGGAATTTGGCCATACTATTTAGTATCTTTATATTTTGATTTTTTAAATATCCAAAGTGGAAGTTGATAACATAGACCACAGAAGTAGGGCATGTGCAAAAGCCCAACCTATTGCCTAGTATCATTGATTGAAACATCAATAGCATTTTCCCACTTCCTGTCTCTCTTACACCCAAACTAGTGAGCATCAAGTTTTTCTTCATATTTCTCATCTCCCCAATTCTTTGTATTGTGACCTTTCATTTAAGTATTTCACCTTCTATTTCTTCTCCTATAGAAAAATCAGGGTTACTGCAAAAGGCTTCAAGAATTTCTCCCTGCTTTCAACTTCTCTTCTCTCCATTACTCCTACTATTGCCAGACCAATCCTGGCAATAAACTGGGCTGCATGTTGCTTTCCTCCTTTCTCTTGAGTTCTTGGTTTACTGTCACATCAAGTCCAAAATCTTGTTGTCATGGGTCAATAACCTGACCTCACTCAACAACAGGAACATGCCACCCCTTTACATGAGCTATACCCATGTCTCTTTCTGTAACATCATTTCCCATCTTAAGTATATATCCCAGTCCCACATCACATGTCCTGCACTTTCTCTCTAACCCTACACTTCACGCCACCTTGCACATCCAACCACTGTCCAGCCTTGTGTCCCCCACAGGGCTCAGGAAACTTCAGTAATGACTTACTATTTGAACAGAATTGTCACTCTCCCTTCCCCTGGGAAACCTGCCCAGATACACTCTCTTTTGAGTTCCCCTAATATGTGCTCCTGGGTACTATCTTTTGTGTTGATTTACTTCTTTCATACTAAGAAGATAAATTTGGTGCAGAGATGTGGTTGTAGTGGGTATAGTAACCAGTATAGACAACGTTATGTGTGTTTTATCAGGAAGCAGTTGAAAGGCTGGACTGACTATAGTGCTAGCTCATTCATACAATGTGTTACCACTAGTTGAATGCAATGGAGAGCTGGATCTGTCCCTAAGTTTCCAAATACCTTCTCAAAATTCTTACTCTGATAATCAAGAAACTGGGATAGGAGATTAATCAAAACTTATTTCTTTATTTTCAGAATTAAGATAATTTTTACACTATTTCATTATAAGAAAGCATATCAAAGGGAAATGATCAAGCTGCAGCATTGTACTCAGAATAGCTTGGAAGATATTGGAAACGTTTATGTTTACAGCATTTTACAGTGCATCCATTTCATAGATATTTTGTTACTTATGGATAAGAAATAGAATCTCATAATGTTCTTGAATAATTAACCAACAACTTTTATTTATAGCAGGATGCAAATGTAGATGTTCATATTCAGATACACAGAACACAAAGCACAGGGATCTTTAATTCATGGATGAATGAAGATGGAAGCAGCATGTTGAACATAACAATTTTCCTTGAAGAGTGATTCCCATATTTTATCTTATTAAGTTGATACATAGTTGCAGATCTTCTCAATTCTCTGGGCTCCACCAACCTCCAGTGCATCTTTCAGTAAAACACACATATATATGCTATGAAAGAATTGGTATGGATAAGGTCATCTAAGAGGAAGTATCCTCTGCATTCATTGGAATAACTTAATTATACCTGTTTTATTGGTGGCAAGATTCTCCTATTTGGAGAAAAAAAGATTAATAATTTTCTGATTGAGCTTATTTAAGAAATGCTCTCACATATATTAACTGCAGCTCAAAGAGGATTTCATTCCTGTGCCCTCAGAGAAGTGTTGCATTCTGCAGGATTTGTACCAGAGATAATAGGCTTAATTTGTATTTTAAAAATTTATCAAAACATTTTCACTTCTCTTTGCTCATTAGATCCTTTCTACAGCTTTGTAAGACAGGTTAAGTGTGTGTCCTAATTTCTCTTTGACAAAGAGGAAATTGAGGTGCTGAGGGTTTAATTTGTTAGAAGATACACTCAGGTGAGTAACAGACCTAGAAGCTGTGTACTATGTCTTCCAGATTCTGTGCTTTCAGATTATATAGACGACTTTTGAATATAAATGCAAAGTTTTGTACCCTTACATACATGTGCAAAGCAAAATCAACCAAGGAGCTTGGTAAAACACTACAATGCTAGAACCTCATACCTGGAGACGACAATTCAGGTCAGATGTGAGGCCTACTATATCTATTTTTTAAATGACATATATGTGACTTTGAGTTTGGTTAACCAGCACTATTGGATATTCACTCATCCATTCATTCAGTGTTATTCTTTGTGAATTTCTCCTTTATGTACTTTGCCTGTCTTCTTAACAGGATGTTGGGCTCTTTAAAATTTTTAGTCTTATGTCTATGGTGTAGGTATTGTTAAAATAATCAAATTTACTGTTCTTTTCTTTTGTTTCACATATAAAGAAACTTCTCCAGTCCAAATTAAAAAAAAAATCCTAATTCAAAATCAAAAAATATTTTGTTTCTTACAACAAAATTGAATCCATATCTAGAAGAGAATTTGTAAATGGACAATAAACATAAAAAAATGTTCAATATAGCTCATAAATAAATACAGGTTAAAGAAACAAGATACTCTTTTTACCCTAAAATCTATAAAAGATAGAAAACTTTGATGGTAAGTGGCATTGATAAGAATGAGGGGAAATAGGCATTTTTGTATCATGCTGGTGTCATTGGTACAATGTCCTTAGTGGTGAAATTGACAATATTTCTCAAAAGTAAAAATATATGTTCTCTTTGATCTAGCAATACTGCTTCCCAGGTATACATAAATTTGTGAAACGTGGGTGTCTAAAAATATACATTGTTGCATTGTTTGTAATAGGAATAAAAGGAGGATATCTAGATGCCTGTTTATTGACAACTACTTAAATAAAATATAGTATATGCATAAAAGGAATTATGATGCAACCAGGGAAAATAATAAGCAACACTTGTGTATGCTTAAATGGAACAATTCTATGTTACATTAAATATATTATATTCAAGGTATATTAAGTTTCTTAAGGCTTAATAAGATTTAAAGTAAAACTTAGGTATATTATGTTCCTATTTTAGTATAAAGAGGTGTATAAAGGTGAAATGTATGTCTCTGGCTGTGTATACATAGACTGCTTCTCTAAGGAAAGAAAATATTAACTCATGCATTTGGGAAAAAAACTAGGAGTTTGAGGTGGAAAGAAAACTAAATTAATTTTATATACTTGTACAATTTAAACATTTTGCAATGTGCATTTATTATTTTTTAATAAACACTAGATGATTAAAAATAAGTTTAATGTTTAAAATAATAATTGACAATTAGACTGAACAGTAAATTGTAAAATATATCTTTTCCAGTTTAGTTTGCACTTTTATTATGACTTAAACCATATACAACTGATACAACAAATCTATTTATATTTTCTGAAAGATTCCATATATTTCTATGATGATTCTATCATTTCTATATGAAAAAGTAATTAAAAGTTTGGGAAATATCAGTTAGCTATTTCAATCCATGCTTCTTTAGTTGATCCATATCAACTGTAGGATTCTGATTGAGGCATAGGGTTTTCAAAATTAAAGAATGTCAAAAGTATGAGGGACCTCAGACATTTTATAATCTAACCTTGTTTTTGAGATGAAGAAACTGGGTCCAGTAGGATTTTTTTCTCCCATGTTAGTTTGTTTCACTCACATATTAAAATTTATGATTGAGTTAAAGTAAAATTTAGTATTTAATAAATTGAAATAGTGAGGGTCAGAGAATATGAATTATTCAAACCAGCTCTACATTAGCTGGCTCTCTCTCTTGGCTTATTCTTACAGTTTTGAAATGATTGGCTGAATTCAGTGATACTGTTTGCATTTGTTCCATACTGACTGAAAAAAACTTTGAGAGATTCAACAACTAACTCAGGACCTTATTAACTTTATTACTTTCTCTAGACTTGTAAGCACCTCAGTTTTCCAGAATTTCTGGGTCTATGTAAATGCTGCTATCCTTTAAAAGGCAAGCCATGTTCAATCAAATTGACATTTACTCTGATCAGCTTTTGTTTGTTTGTTTGTTTCACAATATGGTCTCATGTTGTTCTTTTATTATTTAGCATGGCTTGTTCCACAACTAGAGTCCAAGTTTTATATTTCCCATTGCAAGTGTCTAATTTACCTTTGTGTTTTTAGCAAGAGGTTCAGAATAATAGTGAATGAAAACATATATTTCAGAGTAAAATAAGTGTTTCATATCACAAGTCAAGCCAAATATTGAATTTTCAGTTGCCAAGCAATATAGTTTAGGTGGGAGGCAATATAAAAACTGATACAGCAATGTCTCCCAGGTTGGGATATTGGTACATTGGGGAGGGAGCTCCTGTCCTCCTCTGCAAAGAGAGGATGGAAGAGTCAACAGAATGTAGAAATGGACCCGTGACTCAGCGATTAAGATCTCTCTGTTTATGCCTCTTAGGGAGACAGATCTAAGAATACCCAAATATATCTCTGGGTTAGGGAGTATTTATGTTAATAACTTCCTCCATTCACAAGGATAAAGTAAAGCTCTAGTTTGTTTTCTTTTTCTTTTTTTTTTTTTTTGTTGGTACGCGGGCCTCTCACTGTTGTGGCCTCTCCCGCTGCGGAGCACAGCCTCCGGATGCGCAGGCTCAGTGGCCATGGCTCACGGGCCCAGCCGCTCCGCGGCATGTGGGATCTTCTTGGACCAGGGCACGAACCCGTGTCCCCTGTGCCGGCAGGCGGACTCTCAACCACTGCGCCACCAGGGAAGCCCTGTTTTCATATTTTTGAGGAGAAATTTAGTTAGTTCCTCTAGGTTTTAATGTTTGGAGTGTACAAATTTAGATTTCTTTTCCTAAAATTAGGTCATTAGAAGTATATAGTCTATAAATAATCACCAAGAGTTCATGAGTAAATTTGCTTTTTAACATATCTCCCCTAATATCTCTTAAATCAAATCTTCTGTGATTAAAGATCAACACTTTGAGCAGTTTAAAACATTCAGATTTCATAATGGTTTGTTTAGACCTCACATGGCTCTTCTATATGCAAAACCTATAAATATACTTTTAGAAAATTTCTACCCAAACTACTTAGTCTCCTAATTTGTCTACTTTTAACCTTTTGTGTTGTTAATATTATGTGTTCATGTCATTGTTTTAAATTACATAATAATTTTACTCTTTTCCTGCAGGCAGAATTCACAACCATGTGGGAGTAGTACATGTGAGGTGGTGAGGGATTCACCATCTTGTACTCTGTCACTGACCATCAGTCATTCCAGGAGGCTGCCAAGTTTAAAGGGCTCATTTTTCAGGTCAGTCACACCTATGATATCCCCTTGGTCCTGGTGGATAACAAACTTGATCTGACAGACTTTCATCAGGTGAGTGTCAATTTTACCTGTTAGTGTCTGTCTTTTCCTCTGAGAATACATAGGATCAAGTATGGTTGCTTTTTGAGGTTTATATTGAGAATTATAAGAAATAAATATTATACACAAGTTTTCTAAGAAGTCTTTGAAGAACTGTGATAAATTTTGTTAGTCACCACAATATACCTTATTCCGCATACTACTTTTCAGTGTCCTTATCACTCCCCCATCAAGAGGCACAGTCTGTTTCTCCCATCCTCTTGGATGTGGGCTGGCCCTATGATTTGTTTTGAGCAGCAGAGTGTAGTAGAACTTATGCTCTATAACTTTTGAGGCTGAACCTTAAGAGTTAAGTGAGAACAGTTTACGAGATCTCTGGGACAATATCAAGTGCACTAATATTCACATTATTGGGGTCCCAGATGGAGAAGAGAGAGAAAAAATGCCTGAGAAAATCTTTGAAGACTTAGAAGCTGAAAACTTCCTTAACCTGGGAAAGGAAACAGTCACCCAAGTCCAGGAAATACAGAGAGTCCCATACAGTATTAACCCAAAGAGGAACACATCAAGACACATTATAATCAAAATGACAAAAATTAAAGATAAAGAGAGAATATCAAAAGCAGCACAGGAAAAGCAACAAATAGCATTGAAGGGAGTTCCCATAAGACTATTGGCTGTTTTCTCAACAGAAACTCTGCAGGCCAGAAGGGCGTGTCATGACATATTTAAAGTGATGAAAGGGAAAAACCTACAACCAAGAATACCTCACCCAGCAAGGATTCCATTCAGATTTGATGAGAAACCAAAGCTTTACAGACAAGCAAAAGCTAAAATTGTTCAGAACCACCAAGACAGCTTTACAACAAATGTTAAAGAAATTTCTTTAGGTGAAAAAGAAAATGTTACAGTGAAAAACAAGAATGTTATGAAATGAAAAAATCTCATCAGTAAAGGCAAACAAGCAATAAAGGTAGGAACTTATCCACACACAAAGCTAGTAGGGAGGTTTAAAGACAAAAGTATTAAAATCATCTATTTCCACGGTTAGGGGATAAACAAAGCAATAGATATAAAATATAATATAAAGAACAGTAATCATAGGGGAGGAGAGTACAAATAGAGGGCTTTTAAAATGCATTTAAAAATAAGACATCAGCAACTTAAAAATCTATAATAGATATACACACAAAAAATAAAAATTCCAACACAACACTAAAAATAGTCATCAAATCACAAGAGAAGGGGACAAAGAAAGAGGAAAAAAGGCCTACAAAAACAAATCCAAAACAAGTAACAAAATGGCAGTAAGAACATACATATTGATAATTACCTTAAATGTAAATGGATTAGATGCCCCATCCAAAAGGCACAGATTGGATGAATGGTTGTAAAAACAAGACCCGTATATATGCTGTCTAAAAGACACTGACTTCAAATCTAGAGACACATACAAATTGAAAATGAGGGGATGGAAAAAGATATTCCATGCAAATAGAAATTTTAAAAATCCAGAGTAGCAGTACTTATATCAGAAAAAAAAAAAAGATCTTAAAATGAAGACTGTTACAAGACAAAGAGAAATACTACATAGTGATCAAGGGATCAATCCAAGAAGAAAACATAACAATTGTAAATATATATGCACCCAACATAGGGGCACCTCAGTATACAAGGCAAATGTTAAGAGACATAAAAGGAGAAATTCACAGTAACACAGTAATAGTGGGAGACTTTAACACTCCACTTTTATCAATGGACAGATCATCCATACAGAAAATCAATAATGAAACACAGGCTTTAAATGACATATTAGACCAAATAGACTTAATTGATATTTATAGAGCATTCCACCTGAAAACAGCAGAATACACATTCTTCTCACATACACGTGGAACATTCTCCCTGATAGACCACATGCTGGGCCGCAAAAAAAAGCCTTGATATTTTAAGAAAACTGAAGTCATATCAAGAGTCTTTTTTTTTTTAACCACAGTGTTATAAAAGTAGAAATCAACTACAAGAAAAAAACTGCAAAAAATACAAACTCATAGAGGCTAAACAATATGCTACTAAACAATCAATTAATCATTGAAGAAATCAAAGAGGAAATTTAAAAAAAATTACTTAGAGGCAAATAAAAAGGTAAGCACAACAACCAAAACCTATTGAATGCAGCAAAAACACTACACTAAGAGGGAAATAGTTAGCAATACAAGCTTAGCTCAGAAAACAAGAAAATATCAAGGAAAACAACCAAATTTTACACCTAAAGCAACTAGAGAAAAAAGAACAAACAAAACCCATTATTAGTAGAAGGAAAGGAATCATAAAGAACAGAGGAGGAATAAATAAAATAGAGACTGAAAAAGCAACAGAAAAGATCAAAGAAACTCAGAGCTGGTTCTTTGAGAAGATAAACAAAATTTAGCCAGACTCATCAAGAAAAAGAGGAGAGAGCCCAAAACAATAACATCAGAAATGAAAAAGGGACAGTTACAACTGACACCACAGAAATACAAAAGATCATAAGAGACTACTCTGAATTACTACATACCAATGTAATGGACAATCCAGAAGAAATGGACAAATTCTTAGAAATGTGCAATCTCCCAAGACTGAAGCAGGAAGAAATGGAAAATACAAGCAGACCAATTACCAGAAGAAATGGAAAATATGAGCAGAAGTTGAATCAGTAATTTTAAAACTCCCAACCAACAAAAGTTCCAGACCTTAAATGTAAATGGATTCATTTTGGCTTCACAGGTGAATTCTACCAAGCATTTTGAAAAGAGTTAACACCTACTCAAACTCTTCCAAAAAATTGCAGAGGAAGGAACACTTCCAAACTCAATGAAGCCAGCATAACTCTGATACCAAAACCAGACAAAGACACCACACAAAAAAGAAAATTACAGGCCAATATCACTGATGAAGCTAGATGCAAAAATCCTTAACAAAATATTAACAAACTGGATCCAACAATACATTAAAAGGATCATACACCATGATCAAGTGGGATTTATCCTAGGAATTTTCCAATATCCACAAATCAATCAGTTTGATACACCACATTAAAAAAATTGAAGAATAAAAACCATATAATCATTTCAATAGATGCAGAAGAAGCTTTTGATAAAATTCAACATCCATTTGTGATGAATACTCTCCAGACAGTGGGCATAGAGGGTATCTACCTCAACATAATAAAGGTTATATGTGACAAACTCACAGCTAACATCATACTCAATGGTGAAAAGCTAAAAGATTTACCTCTAAGATCAGGAACAAGACAAGGATGTCCACTCTCACCACTTTTACTCAACATAGTTTTGGAAGATCTACCCACAGCAATCAGAGAAGAAAAACAAACAAAAAAAAAATAATCCAGATTGGAAAGAAAGAAGTAAAACTGGCACTGTTGGCAAATGACATGATACTATATATAGAAAATCCTAAAGAGGTCACTAGAAAAATACTAGAGCTCATCAATGAATTCAGTAAATTTGCAGGATACAAAATTAATATACAGAAACTGGTTGCATTTCTGTATTGTAACAACAAACTATCAGAAAGAGAAATTAAGGAAACAATCCCATTTACCATCACATCAAAAATAATAAAGTACCTAGGAAAAAACCCACCTAAGTAGGCAAAACACCTATACTCAAAACAACTGTAAGCCACTGATATCACTGAATGAAATTGATGATGACCTAACAGATGGAAAGATATAATGTGTTCTTGGCTCAAAAAATCAATATGGTTAAAATAACTGTATTACCCAGGCAATCTACAGATTCAAGGCAATCCCTATCAAAACACCAAAGGTATTCTTCATGGAACCAGAAATAATAATTTTATAATTTGTATGGAAACCAAAAGCCCCAAATAGCAAAAACAATCTTGAGAAAGAAGAACAGAGCTGAAGGAATTACACTCCCTGACCTCAGACTATGCTACAAATATACAGTAATTAAAACAGTATGGTACTGACACAAAAAAAGACACATAGTTCAAATCAATGGAACAGGTTAGAGAGCCCAGAAACAAACCCATGCACTTATGGTCAATCTATGACAAAGAAGGCAAGCATATACAGTGGAAAAAGAACAGTCTCTTCAGTAAGTTGTGCTGGGAAAACTGGACAGCTACATGTAAAAGAATTAAATTAGAAGTTTATCTAACACATACAAAAATAAACTCAAAATGGATTAAAAACTCAAATTAAGACTGAACATATAAAACTACTAGAACAAAACATAGGCAGAACACTGTTTGACATAAATCAAAGCAATAATTTTTTGATCTTTCTCCTAAAGTAAAGGAAATAAAAGCAAAGATAAAAAAATGGAACCTAATTAAACTTAACCTCTTTCCCTCAGCAAAGGAAGCTATCAACAAAATGAAAAGACAACCTATGAATGAGAGAAAAAAATTGCAAATGTTATGAATGATAAGGGATTAATATCCAACATATATAAACAGCTCATACAACTCAATATTAAAAAAACAGCAACTTGTTTAAAGAATGGGCAGAAGAACTGAATAGACATTTTTCAAAAGAGAAAATGCTGATGGTTAACAGGCATATGAAAACATGCTTGACATCACTAATCATTGGGGAAATACAAATCAAAACCACAATGACATATGACCTCACACCTGCCAGAATGATTATCATAAAAAAGACAGCAAATAACAAATGTTGGCAAGACTTTGGAGAAAAGGGAACCCTCGTGCACTGTTTTTGGGAATGTAAGTTGGTGCAGGCACTGTAGAAAACAGTATGGAGTTTTCTCAGAAAACTGAAAATAGAACTAGCATATGAGCCAGCAATTCCACTTCTGTGTATCTATCCAAAAAAAAAAAAAAGTATACTAATTTGAAAAGATACATGCACCCCAATGTTCATAGCAGCATTATTTACAATTGCCAAGATATGGAAGCAACCTAAGTTGTTCAACAACAGATGAATGGATAAAGAAGATGTGGTGTATATATACAATGGAATACTACTCAGCCATAGAAAGGAACAAAATTGTGCCATTTGCAGCAACATTGATGAACCTGGAGGACATTATGACAAGTGATGACAGAGAAAGAGAAATACTATATTATATCCCTTATTTGTGGAGTGTAAAAATACAACAAACTCATGAATACAGCAAACAAGCAGACTCACAGATATAGCAAACAAAGTTCCAGTTACCAGTGGGATGAGGAGGGAGGCGCACTATTGGGGAAGCAGGAGCTACAAGCTATTCTGTGTAAGGTAGGCTACAAGGATGCATTGAACAACATGGGGAATATAGCCAAAATTTTGTAATAACTGTAAATCGAGTGTAAGCTGTGAAAATTGAAAAAACAATAAAGAAACAGAGTTATTCAGGTTCTGCCTTTGCCACTTGAAATTCTTGTTCTTGAGGTCCAGACACTATGCAACAAGGACCAATCTAAACATTGAAGAGAGCCATGAGGACAAAGCACCATCCAGCCTCACGTCTGTCCCTGCCAAGGCACCACATAGGTGGGAAAAGCCATTCTGCATGTTCTAGTACCAGCTGCCATCTGACTGTAATCTCATAAGATATCTTAGTCAATCCATAAGGGTCATTAAAATCTCCCAGCTGAGCCTTGTCTAGATTTCTGACACACGGAATCATGGACAAATAAAACTGAATTATTTAAAACACCATGGTTAGGAGTGATTTTTCATGCAGCAATGGATAATAAAATAGGACCCTTCCCACTTTCCAGAATCAGAACAACTCTTTCTCAAGTTGAATAAGAAATGACTCCTATATACCATCAATCTGCTTCAAGCTCCTCTGCTGTATCACTGTGATCCTCACAGTCTCACAATTTCTCCAAACAAACAAAATTGATTATCCAGAAACCATGCTTGGTTTAAACTGTGATCCATTATTAGATTTCATGTAGTTCATTATAGTTTATTCTCATCTGATCAGACTACCAGAAGGACAAACTATGATTGCCTTGTCTCTGAGATCTCTGCAATGTAGCAATACTTCAGTTGTCCTTAGTACTCCTTATGAGACTAAAAGACAAAAACCTAATTCAGCGATAAGGCAAATCATCTCAAAATTCCATTGCTGTTACTTGTACAAAGTTGCGTTACTGAGATGTTGCATAGAAATCAAATTTTTCTAAATCAAGTTCTCTAAATCAAGTAGTTTATAATTTGAGATACTACATCTTTACTTTCCTTGACCTTAAATTTGAACTGGATTTTAATAATTTATGTTATTCCAGCTAATGATTTATTTTCAGACTGCTCAAGCTATCCTGTTAATAAAACCTTTTGCTAAGGTAAGAATCTTCACTAAAACAAATAGTTTTCTTCTATGTTAAGTGTTTTATACATTTTAATTTTTGTATCTAATGCATTTTAAGTTTTCTTAAAGTGAAAAGATCTCATATAAGAGCCAAAGTTTATAAATTTATGCTTAACACAGAAACATATTCCTATGATTTAGTGCAATGCATTTTTGTATATTTCACTTAAAATTAAAGCATCTTAAAGTGGCAGCTAAATATTTTTCAGGAGTTATACCATTTATTTTCCTCTGCACCTGTTCTGCTGCCTTGCTTTGTTTTTACCTTTCTGCCATGTTTAATTAGATATGGTTACATTATTATGGGTTAGGAATTCAAGTTTATCTCAGCAGCTAAATATGAATCTATTCTCAAATACTTGACAGAGAGGAAGAAGAGAGGTATAGATCTAGTTGTAAACCCTTCAGATACTCCTCTGAAAAGTGGGGACACTTTAGTGTTTTTCAGGACTTCTGGAAAGTGGCATAAGAGAGCATCCTGAGATGTGTGTGACTGTCAGTGATCACATGACCAATCTTGTTTCACTTCTCAGAATTCCTAGAAAACATAAACTTTTATCTGGATGCCAGTCAAGAGAACTATAAGTAAATCTGAGAAAGCCAGTGAATTTGAGAATATTAGGGAAACTTCTTCAGGTAGAAGTTAATCAGATTCTTTCTAAAATGATTGCTCTCCATGATTCCAATGCTGGCGGACATGTGCTTCCCTCTCACCCTCCTGTCCCTGCTTCTGCTTTCTGCTCAAAGGTGGTTCTCTGCATCTCACAAAGGAATATTCAACAGGACCCCTATCTTTGCCTGGGTAATTTCACATTAGCAGTGATGTGAATCACAAGCGTTACAAATGCCACTGAAAGAAATAACATAAAAGACATTAAGCTGAGTAATTTAGTGGATTTGACAAACTTTTCCTTTTATATAAAAGCAAGATAGACACAGAAAGTGCCCAAAACATGAAAACTCAAATTACGATCTTCTAAAAACTGCTCATGTACCAACCTCTCCAATAATGAAGTGTTGATATGCAAATTTGACTTCTGGTTGTGGTGTTTGTGATGGAAATAATTATTCCTGTAATTGTACCATGTTTCTTTTTTTCTTTTCAAAATGCTTTCAATTCACACTTTATTTTAATCATAAAACTGTCCTGTGTAGTTGTAAGGCAAACATTTGATAGATGAGGATATTTGAGAAGTGAATATATTGATAGAAATTGAGATAAATTATTGTTGTTAGTGACAAAATTAAGACTAAAATCCAGATCACATGTACTCCTTTTATTACATCAGTATTTAAAGTTAGGTCACTGTTTTTTGTTTTTCATCTAAAACAAGAGCAAAAACAAAAATGCTGACACCTGAGTCATCTATAACTCAAAGGAATTTTGTGAAGATTTCAAGAGTAATAATGTTAACTCTCAAGGTATGGAAGGAAATCATGCTGGTGCTTTTGTTAAGTGCTGAGAGGCAGAGAAGTAGGATTATCACTTGGCAGCTCTTCTTCCTCCTGCCTACACTGAAAGGCATTGAAAAAAAAAAGAATGCTGCTGATGAAAGTTGTTTCTTATCACGTTTGTTTAGTATAGGTTTCTGCATTCTTAATGCATTTTTGTGAACCACAAGTCCCTTTCTTCCAAGAAAAATAAACAAGTTTTAGTGCCTGATTTTTTAAAATTATCATTCACCTCTTTGAGCTAAAATATTGTATTTAAAGTCTAGTATTTTATCTGTGAGCAATATTCATTTTGACACTGATGATGCATTTACTATTTGCAAGGCTCTGTGCCAGACACTTAACACACATCATTGTATTTATTCATTACCGGAAGCTCATGAGTAGGCTCTTTTATGATACCTATTTATCTATGAGTCCACTGAGCTTTAATACTTTCAGTAACTTGCTCAAGGTCACACAGCTCGTTACAGTTGAGAGACAATACCCACTGTATTCTCATTTGAAATCTCACTATGTGAGACTGTTGGCCTCTAAGCTATTATTATTTTCATGATTTTTTTTAATATCAGCTTCTGAATCTTAGCATACTTCTCAGAGAATGGAACATAAGCAATTGTATTTCATTGGCAAGATGGATCACGAAGGATCAGAATGATAACTCTTTGGATGTGGAGTGAGGAGCTCCAGTACCTGGACAAATGAGTAATAGCCAGAAGTTGGGGAGGAAGAGTGTGAGGAAAAATAAAAGAAAGAAAATGAGTTTCAAAAATACTCAAATATACTATTTTCTGGGCTTCCCTGGTAGCACAGTGGTTGGGGGTCTGCCTGCCGATGCAGGGGACGCGGGTTTGTGCCCCGGTATGGGAGGATCCCGCATGCCGCGGGGCGGCTGGGCCCGTGGGCCATGGCTGCTGAGCCTGCGCTTCTGGAGCCTGTGCTCCACAGCAGGAGAGGCTGCAGCAGTGAGGGGTCCATGTACCGCAAAAACAAACAAACAAACAAACAAACAAAAAACTATTTTCTAATCAGTTGAACAATTTTGTCCAGATTCCATATAGACTACTCTAAAGCCTTTTTAAAATTCCCAGACATTAAGTCCCTCAGCTTCCACTGGCTTTGTCTGTATTTACAATATCTTCAACTGTCATACTGGAGAGTAAAAGGAGATAATTCCTGGGTTTTTTTTTTTTGGAAAATCCTAACCAACTGTGCAAAGTAAAAATGGTGCTATGAACAGAATGAATTTCAGAGATTTGGGAGCTGGATTAGAAAAGTTTTACATCAGTAACAGACTACAAACTGTTTTACCCTGAAGATAGACCGAGACAGATCCCTCAGGGCTGCCAGTCTAATTGCAGTTTAATACTCAGCTTGAGGTCCTGAAACTCTGCTTTCCACAGCCTGAATGCTGCTTGGGATCCTGAAATACTCTATTTATTCATCAGTGAGCTATCTAATGAAAGTAGTTCCATTACTTTACTGAGAGGGGCATATGAAGGCTGTGGGAATCATGAATTTTTGTACTAAGAAAAATACCTTCTATTTAGAGTTATATCAAGCATCTACTTATCTTTCCAGAGTGGTGGCAGCTTCAGAGTGTAGTAAAGAAATGAATAAAACTTAAAAGCTGTTGCACAACAAAGGAAACCATAAACAAGATGAAAAGACAACCCTCAGATTGGGAGAAAATATTTGCAAATTGAGCAACTGACAAAGGATTAATCTCCAAACTATACAAGCAACTCATACAGCTCAATAAAAAAAAACAAAGAACACAATCAAAAAATGGGCAGAAGACCTAAATAGACATTTCTCCAAAGACATACAGATGGCCAACAAACACATGAAAAGATGTTCAACATCACTAATTATTAGAGAAATGCAAATCAAAACTACAATGAGGTATCACCTCACACTGGTCAGAATGGCCATCATCAGAAAATCTACAAACAATAAATGCTAGAGAGGGTGTGGAGAAAAGGGAACCCTCATACACTGTTGGTGGGAATGTAAATTGATACAGACACTATGGAAAACAGTATGGAGATTCCTTAGAAAACTAAAAATAGAACTACCATATGACCCAACACTTCCACTAT
Source organism: Neophocaena asiaeorientalis asiaeorientalis (assembly GCF_003031525.2). NCBI lineage: Eukaryota > Metazoa > Chordata > Mammalia > Artiodactyla > Phocoenidae > Neophocaena > Neophocaena asiaeorientalis. The sequence continues at coordinate 186,152 of NW_020172729.1, forward strand.
TGGGCATATATCCAGAGAAAACCGTAATTCAAAAAAAAACACATGCACACCAGTGTTCATGGAAGCACTATTTACAATAGCCAGGGCAAGGAAGCAACCTAAATGTCCTACATACATGTGAAGGGAAATTATTTAAGTCATTTGAGCAGAGCTGTAGCATGAATACATTTTTCATTGTCAGGCTAGGTATTGGGGTGGGGTAAGAATGGAAACAGGAAGACCAGTTAAGAGATTTAGCCATCAGGATGAGGAATGATGGTAACTTTAGTGAAAAGAGTAGCATTAACTATTCACAGATTCCACACTCATGAAGCACACAGACAGGATGACAGGTGACAAACTACAGTAGAGGTTTGGTGACCTTCCATGTATGGATGAGCTATACTACATCCTTCAGTGGCACTTGAGATCATCATTGTATTATCACATTATACAATGTGTGTCCATCATGGACTCTCAAGACAAGGTTAAGAAATATATTTGGTAAATATATTTTAGAAAGTAACAAAATGTATTGTATAGATAGTCCTCGAGTTTCAGCCTTTACTGAGACAATTGCTGTGTTCTTGGAAATATCAGTGGTAGACACAAGATGGACACCCGTATTCCCCTTCAAAGAAGTACTTCCTGCATAGCACAAAGGTAGGAGGTATAATCAGTAGACAACTTCCAGCCGTCAAATACTTCAGGATCAGCCTCAGCTACACAAAGCACAAAGCCTCCTTGCCTGAGGTCATAGCCTTCCTGAGGGAAACTCATTTCCAGTGTGGTGTGGGCATAAATGTCCAGTCATTGCAGCCCAATGTGGGTCACTGGGAAAAGCAAATCTTGCTCCAGATCCCTTCACTGGTTTGTCAAGAACTTTGTCAGTCTTGCCTTGAGGTTCAACCTTTCCCTCTTCCTAATCCAGTTTCCTTCTCCTTCCTTTCGTGAGTGTTGATCCCTAATAAATATCATGTACTCTAAAATGTGTCTCAGTGTCTGCTTCTATAAAATGGAGATATTAATATCTATTTCATAGGTGATCAGGTGGGGTAGATGAGATTCTGTCAGTAGATTATCTAGCATACATAGGGTTCGGCACAAAGTAGGAACTCAATAAATATTAGGTACTACCATCCTCATCCCTCACCTGAATTGTTGCAATAGTCTTTGGTTATTACCGTGTTCTGATCTGCTATTTTGCAAGTTATAAACTAGCAAACCAAAAGTATAAGAATTTGGTGAAAAGAAAGAGTTAATTAATCCTGACTGAAGGCTCAGGGAATTTGTGATGACCACAGTGTAGAGACGTCAATGCATGGATTTTGTAAAATCAATTTTGAAATTATTTTTTTCTAATTTTCAGCTGTGAAACATACAGTAACAATTTTGAAGTAACTGAATTCTGAAAAATAGAACCCTGTATAAATCATTGTTTTCTTTAGTTCATTAATTAGGTAAACCTGTGTAATCTGGAGATATACGAGAAAGACAAAAAAATATTGACCATTCCAGAAAAGTTAAGCTAATTTTCCCATGTACCAACAAACTCACTATGGATGAGACCTGTAGTTCTCGGTGTGGTGCACAAACCAGAAGAATCAGTATCACCTGGAAACTTTGTTAAAAACAAATTCTCAAGTTCCAGCATAGTCCTACTAAACCAGAAAACCTGGAGATAGGCACAACAATCTATTTTAACAAATTCTCTGGGTGGTTCTGAACCATGCCAAAGTTACGGTATCACATAGATGAATGGACATAAACGGTAATTTTATCCTTTAGGGTCCTGTAAGAAAGCCTAGACCCTACAAATAGTTCAAAGGTCTTGAACAAAATATATGAGACCTAGAAGAAAGAAAAATAAATAAACACCCCCCCACATGTGCACACACATATTTAAAATATAAAAATATTTTTTAAAATAAAATTAATTAGTGCCTATGTAAAACCAACAGTGAAAATATATTATAGATTAAATCAATGTGTTATAAAAATCTAAATTGCTCTGTATATAGTGTGCACCTATCACTAAATGGATTTTTATTTGGCAGTTTTATGTTTCATTGGAGTAGAGATTGTATCTGCTCAGTTTGAATTAACATAACTGCTTGCTTCCCTTCCTTATTTAAATATTATACTGTATTGTTTGGTTTTCATGGATCATTGACTACATTTATCAAATTGATAAGTCAGTGAAAGCTTATAGAAATAAGCTTACTTCTTTTTAAGGAAAAGAGGGGGGAAAAAGCTGTATGGAGAATATTGCTAGTTCCTTGAAATGAAATCCAAGGTTACAAAATTGCTCAGAATAGATATCTTATGATTTTTTAAGCCAATCATTTAAAACAGCTGCACAAAAGGAAATAGATATTGAAGTAAAGTTTTAAATTTTGTATTATTCTATCCAAGATTTCAGCTTTCCATGTGCTTTCCTAGGTATCCTGGCCAACCCAAACTCACATTTGTGAGAATTTTCTTAAGTTCTCGGTTAGGCTTCTGGATATTCGCAATAAATCAGTGTGTGTGTGTGTGTGTGTGTGTGTGTGTGCACATACACATGCACACACACAGTTATGTATATAGGTACAGATATCTTAGAGACCAAGGTAATCCTATAAATCCAAAAGAATGATCTAGGTTTAATTACAAATACTGTGAAAGAGGGAAACTTGCTATTTGCATTTTGGAAACTTTTAAACTTTATCTCACCACATGTTTAGGAAACCACATAATCCATCCTGTTTTAAAACTTTCATATTTCAAAATATGAAATAATTATAGAGGCAAAGGAAGTTGTGAAGAAATGTGTAAAAGTCCCATGTACACTTCCCTTAGCATCCTCAATATTAACAAATTATAAAGCTGTAAAATGATATCAAAAATGAAAAAAATAACATTGGTTCAATTCATAGAGCTTATTAAACTTCACCAGTTATACACATACTCATTCATGCAAGTGTGTATAATTACATGCAGTTCTATTACATATATAGCTTGCATACACCAACACAATCAAGATATTCAACTGTACCATTACCATAATATTCCCTCACATTGCTCCTTACAGCTACATCCATCCCCTATCTATCCCAACCCCTACCTCCTAGAAACCACTGGTCCATAGTACATTCTCCACCTTTACAATTATTTTACTTTTTGATTGTTTACTTTTTGATTTATTATGTACCTGAAATCATCTAGTATGTATCCTTTGGAGAATGGCTTTTTTCATTCAACATTATATCCTGAGGTACATCAACGTTTTATGTTTATCAATAATGTGTTTCTTTTTATTACTGAATAGTATTCAATTTGGATGGTACCATAGTTTGTTTATCCATTCACCATTTATGATGACATGGGCAATTTCCTGTTTTCAGTTATCATGATTAAAGCTGCTATGAACATTCATATAAAAGTTCCTACATGAACTCAAGTGTATAATTCATTGGGATAGATGCCCAAGAGTGAAATTGCTGGGTCTTATAAGTGCATTTTTAATTTTGAAAGGAAACAACCAAGTATTCTCCAGGGTGGCTGTACCCTTTTACATTCTCATCCCTGTCAACTTTAGAAGTTATCACTATTTTTCATTTTAGATATTCTGCTGGGTATATAGTGATATCTCACTATGGTTTTAATTTGCATTTGTACAATAACTAATGATATTGGACATTTTTTCATGTCTTTATTGGCCACCACTATAGCCTCTTAAGTGAAATATCTGTGTATGTCCTTTGTCCATTTTATAGTTGGATTATTATTTTTTAATATTGTTTTGAGAGTTCTTTGTATATTCTAGATTCAAGCACTTTGTCATTTATGTGAAAAGCAAATATCTTCTCCCAGCCCATGATTTGCCTTTTCATCTCTTTAGTGTGACCTTTTGTTGGGAAAAATTTTTTAATTTGATGAGGTCTATTTATGGATTTTTCCTCTTACGCATCATTAATTTGGTATTGAATTGAAGAACACCCTTAACCATAGATTTATCCTATTCTGTCTTCTAGAAGAGAGTAAGTTTTATTTCTTACATTTAAGTGCACAGTCCATTTTGAACTAATTTTTGTATAAAGTGTTCATTTATTGATGATGGATGTTTAATTGCTCCAGCACCATTTACAGAAAAAGTTATCCCTTCTCTATTGAAAATTATTTTGCACCTTTGTCAAAAATTACTTGGGTATATTTGTGCGGATTTAGATCTGAATTCTTGATTATGTTCCATTGATCTATGTATCTATCCATTGCCAGTGCCAAACTGATTTGATTACTACATGTATATAGTACGCTTTAATATCAAGACTTCCAATTTTTCCTTCTTTTTAAAATTGTTTTGGGTATTTTAGTGTCTTCCCTTTCCATATGAATTTTATAATAATTTTCTCCATGTTTTCAAGAGGAGGCAAGAATATACAATGGAGAAAATACAGTCTCTTCAACAAGTGGTGCTGGAAAAGCTGGAAAGCTATGTGTAAAACAATGAAATTAGAATATTCCTTCACACCATATACAAAAATAAATTCAAAATGGTTTAAAGACCTAAATGTAAGACATGACACCATAAAACTCCTAAAAGAGAACAAAGGCAAAATATTATCTGACATAAATAGTAGCAATATTTTCTTAGATTAGTGTCCCAAAGCAAAAGCAATAAAATCAAAAATAAACAAATGATACCTAATAAAACTTTAAAGCTTTTGCAAAGCAAAGAAAAGCATCCAGAAAGTGAAAAGACAATATATGGAATGGGAGAAAATATTTGCAAGTGATGTGAAAGATATGTTGTGAACCAATTTTTTTCCAGACATATGCCCAAGAGTGGGATTGCTAGATCATATGGTAGTTCTATCTTTAGTTTTTAAAGTAACATCCATACTGTTCTCCACAGTGGCTGTGCCAATTTACATTCCCACCAAAAGTGAAGGAGAGTTCCCTTTCTCCACACCCTCTCAAGCATTTATTGCTTGTAGATTTTTTGATGATGGCCATTCAGACTGCAGTGAGGTGATATCTCATTGTGGTTTTGATTTGCATTTCTCTATTATTAGTGATGTTGAACATATTTTCATGTGCGTGTTGGCCATCTATGTGTCTTCTTTGGAGAGATATCTATTTAGGTCTTCTGCCCATTTTTTGATTGGGTTGTTTGCTTTTAAGGTATTGGACCACATGAGCTCTTCGTAAATTTTGGACACTAATCCTTTGTCAGTGGCATCATTTGCAAATATTTTTTTCCCATGTTGTGGGTTGTCTTTTCATTTTATGTCTTTTCATTTGTTTATGGTTTCTCTTTTAGTGCAAAAGCTTTTGAGTTTAATTAGGTCTCATTTGTTTATTTTTGTTTTTATTTCATTTACTCTAGGAGGTGGAACAAAAAAGATATTGCTGTGATTTATGTCAAAGAGTATACTGCCTATGTTTTCCTCTAAGAGTTTTATGGTATTCGGTCTTATATTTAGGTCTTTAATCCATTTTGAGTTTATTTTTGTGTGTGGTATTAAAGAGTGTTCTAATTTCAAAAGGATACAGACACCCCAAAGTTAATTGTAGCACTATTTACAATAGCCAAGACATGGAAGCAACCTAAATGTCTATTGACAGATGAATGGATAAAGAAGTTGTGGTACATAAATACAATAGAATGTTAGTCAGTCATAAAAAAGAGTGAAATAATTCTATTTGCAGCAACTTGGATGGACCTTGAGATCACCATACTAAGTGAAGTCAGTCAGAGAAAGACAAATACCATATGATATTACTTATATGTGGAATCTAAAAAAAATAATGATACAAATGAACTTATCTACAAAACAGAACAGACTTACAGACTTAGAGGATGAACTTATGGTTACCAGAGGGGAAATATGGCGAGGAGGTATAGACTGGGAGTTTGGGACTGACAAGTACACACTGCTATATTTAAAATAGATAATCAACAAGGACCTGCTGTATAGCACAAGGAACTCTGCTCAGTATTCTGTAATAACCTAAATGGGAAAAGAATTTGAAAAAGAATAAAAAAGAAAATTGCCCAAGGAAAATGAAAAAAAAAAGTCTACAAATAATAAATATTGAAGAGGATATGGAGAAAAGCAACCCTGTACACTGTTGGTTAGAATGTAAATTGGTGCAACCACTATGGAAAACAGCATGGAAGTTCCTTAAAAAACGAAAAATAGGACAACCATATGATCCATGAATTCCACTCTGGGATATATTACCAGAAAAAATGAAAACTCTAATTTGAAAAGATACATGCACCCCAATTTTCATAGCAACTTTATTTACAATCGCCAAGATATGGAAGCAACCTGTGTCCACTAACAGATGAATGGATAAAGAAGATATATATATATATTACTCAGCTGTAAAAAAAGAATGAAATATTGTCATTTGCAGCAACATGGATTGACATAGAGAATATTATGCCTAGTGAAATAAGTCAGACAGAGTAAGGCAAATACTATATGATATTGCTTATATTTGGAATCTAAACAATAATGCAAATAAATCTATATACAAAATAGAAATATATTCACAGACATAGAAAACAAACGTATGGTTACCAAAAGGGATAGGGTAGGAGGATGGACAAATTAAGAGCATGGGATTAAGAGACAATAACTTCTATACATAAAACAGATAAGCAACAAGGATTTACTGTATATCACAGGGAATTAAACACAGTATTTTATAATAACCTGTAATGAAACATAATCTGTAAAACATAAAATCACTATGATGTACACCTGAAACTAACACAATATTGTAAATCAACTATACGACTCAAAAAAAAAAAAAGAAAAAAATGTCTACAGATTAATTTATAGTGAATTTACATCTTTACTATGCTAACTCTTCGAATCCATTAATAGGATCTGCCTCTCCAAGCATTTAGATCTTAAATGATTTATTAATCTGCATTTTATAATTTTCATCATGCAGATACCATAGATGTTAGACTCATACATAAGTAATTTTATTTGGAGCAATTGCAAATGGTATTGTGCTTTTTTTTTTTTCTGTTTCCAATTGTCCCTTGTCAGTATATTGAAATGCAATTCAGTTTTGTGTCTTGTTATTGTATTCTGTAACTTCACTGAACTTATTAATTCTCAAAATGGATTTTCTCTTGGGGTTTTCTATGTAGGCAATCTTGCCATTTACAAATAGAGACAGTTTTATTTCTTCATTTCAACTGTGTATGCCCATAACTTCCCTGTCTTGCCTTATTGCAGTGGCAAAAAACATCTAGTATTATAATACGTAAGTGTAAGGAAAAGAGACATCCTTGAATTGAACCCAGTCTTAGAGAGAATGCAGTCATTGATATGATCATAAAGTTTTCCTCCTTTATTCTGTTGATATGATAGATTACAATGCAAGATTTTCAATATTCAATAACACTTGTGTATCTGGAATAAATCCTATTTTATCATGGGGTATTATTCTTTTTATACATGGTTGTACAACATTTTGCTAAAATGCTGTTGAATAGTTAGCACCAGATTCGTGAGAGTTACAGGTTTCTAATTTTCATTTTCTGTGAAGTTTTCATCTGGTTTGGGTATCAGAGTGACACTGGCCTCATAATATGAGATGGGAAATATTTCCTGTTCTATTTTTTGAAGAGATTGTGTTAAATTTGTGTTAATTCTCTTTTGAGTGTTTAGTAATACTTTTTATTAAAACTATCTGGGCCTGGATGTTTCTTGCTTGGTAGCTTTGAAAATTAAAATTCAATTTCTTAATAGTTTTGGGCTATTCATTTTATCTATTTGATTTTGACTGAGTTTTGTCAGTTTGTAGTTTTCAAGGAAGTTATTGATTCCCTCCAATATGTTCAGTTGATTAGTGTGAAGTTGTTCATAGTATTCCCTTATTATCCTTTTAATGATTGTAGGATCTGCTGTGATATTTTTTGTTTCATTTTTGATACTAGTTTCTCAGTCTTCTCTCTTTTTATCTCTTACCAGTCTTTCCAGAAGTTTACAGATTTTATCTTTTTTTAATAAGAATCAACTTTTAGTTTTATTAATTTTCTCTCCTGTTTTCCTCTATAATTTGTAATTTTTGTTCTTTATTATTTCCTTCCTTCAACTTGTTTTGTATTTATTTTGCTCCTCTTACTTTTTCTGTTTATTTTTTGGTGTCTTGTGTTTTCACTTATATATTTATTATGTTTACTGCTATTTTTATTCATTCTAATCTTCTTTGTTTTCTGAAGGTCCCATTCTTCTGTTATCATTTTATTTCTGTTTTAAGAGTTTTGTTTTGTTTACCATTCTTTAAAAGTTGATTTGCTAGTGATGAATTATTCGTTTCCTTTCATATGAGAGTGTCTTTATTTTTTCTTCATTACTGAAGGATAATTTCACCAGATATAGGATTTGGATTTGGCAGTTCTTTTCTTTCAGCACTCGAAAAATCTTGCACTACTTCCTTCTGACCTCAAGTGATTCAGATGAGAAATTCTCTGTCGCTTAACCTACTTTTCCTTATAGGTTATGTATCATTCCTCTATGGATATTTTGATGATTTGTTGTTTGCCTTTATTTTTCAGAACTTTAATTATGATGTGCCTTGGTATAGATTTACCTGGGTTTATCCTCCTTGGATTTTACTCAGCTTCTTGAATCTGTAGGTTTATGTGATTTTCCAAATTTGGGAAGTTCTCAACCATTATTCTGTTAAATACTTTTTAAATTCCACACCATTTCTCCTCTCAGGACTCTGATGACTAGAATGTTAGGTATTTGTCATTATTCTACAGATCCCTAAGAAGTTTTAATTTTTTTTTCTTTCAATCTACTTTCTCTCTGTTGTTCAGACTGAGTAAATTCTATTGATCTGTCTTTGAGCTAACTAATTCTATCTTTTGCCTTCTCTACTCTACTATTGAGGCCATCCAGCAAGATTTGCTTTTTTGTTGTTTTTCTTATTTTTGGTTGGTATGTTTTTCACTTGTATGATTTCTGTTTGATACTTTTTTATACCTCCTATTTCTTTCTTGAGGTTTTTTGAAATAATTCTTTCATAAGAATTTGTAATGATTATTGAAGCATTTTATGATAGCTGCCCTAAAATCCTTATTAGATAATTTTAATACCTGATTCATATTAGTACTGGAATCTGATTATATTTTTAATTCAGATCATGATTTTTCCTGCTTTTATACTGATGGATGATTTTTATTGTATCTTTCATGTTTTAGTCATTATGATAGGAGATTCTTCATCCTATTTAATTCTTCTATTTTAGCAGGTGGTTACCATATTTAGGCTAATATGTGATTTCTGCCTTACATTTGTGAGGTTTAGACCTAATGACAGCTTTGTTTTTATACTCCTTGCAATGATATTCTGGTCTGTTTTATTCCTTTAGTGCTGTTGGAACTCCTGCTCCAATCCATAATGATGTTGTCTAAAGTGTCGGAAGAAACTTTTCCAGACCACTGATTTCTCTGAACTAACTTCTATGTGAAGTAAAGGCAGAAGCTCTTGGGCCTGTGTCTCCTTGTTGAAGGGAAGGAGGATAGAAGGCAGGTGTGATGCTGGCTCTGTGAAAGAGGTTGCTCTGCCTGCCAGTTCTCTAGTTGTAAAGTGGGTCCTGGAATAGTTGTGTTTCCTCTGCTGCTATTCATGACAGATTGGACTTCCATATAGCTCTTTTTAAGGTTATCCTGTTTCCAAATGACAAAATTCAGTAGTGGGTCCCAAGCAAAATGATGTTTCCTATCAAAGTTTCCATCCACTTAACATTCTTTATCCTTAGCATATCACTAGAAGGTAGCATTGCTGAGCTCCAGAAAAATCTTTACCATGAATATTCCCATTTAATTTCCTGCCTGTGCTCATGGTGAACATCTAAGGCTTTTTCTATTTGCTTTTTCAGTCTCACCAATTTTCTCTATCCCCCAAGGCTCAGCTCAAAGTAAAATTTCTTTACCATAGCTTAGCCAAAAGAATTCCAGATAGAACTTTCCTTTTTATGAATTCCTTCAGTTCACCCTGATTTTACAATTACTATTTTGTTTTTGGCTATGTTTATTTATTTTCTGAATTATGCTTTAAGACCCTCAAGGTGAATATCTTTTGATTTTAATTCTCTTCAATTCCTCATCAACTTTAACAGTGTCTTTGTTACATATAAGGTGTTGTATAAGCACTGATTTGTTGATTTCAAACTGAGGTTCAAGTAGCCCTGACCTCTTTAATCTCATTGTCAGAATGAACAAAGCAACCCTGAAAGCTGGAATTGGAAGGGATTTTAGCTTTAATTTAGTCCAACACACTCATTTTAAAGAGTACAATTTGAGTAAAAGGACACAAAGACAAATAGATGGTCAAGAGCAAAACAGAGAGCAAACTACAGCAGGTCTTCTGATGCTCACATCAATGTGTCCTCCATTAAACTTGCCTTTTGTCTACAAAGTATTACTTTTATATGATTTTATAAATTAAGCTTTCCTCTGAGCAGGAAGGGAGGGGAGAGGAGTATAATTGCTTTACAATGGTTTGTTAGTTTCTGCTTTATAACAAAGTGAATCACTTATACATATAGATATGTTCCCATATCTGTTCCTGCTTGTGTCTCCCTCCCTCCCATTCTCCTTATCCCATGCCTCTAGGTGGTCACAGAGCACTGAGCTGTTGTCGCTGTGCTATGCGGCTGCTTCCTACTAGCTATCTATTTTACGTTTGGTAGTGTATATGTGTCCATGCCACTCTCTCACTTTGTCACAGCTTACCCTTCCCCCTTCCCATATCTGCAAGCCCATTCTCTAGTAGATCTGAGTCTTTATTCCCGTCTTGCCCCTAGGATCTTCATGAGCTTTTTTCTTTTTTTTAGATTCCATATATATGTGTTAGCATACTGTATTTGTTTTTCTCTTTCTGACTTATTTCACTCAGTATGACAGACTCTAGGTTCATCCACCTTACTACAAATAACTCAATTTCTTTTCTTTTTATGGTTGAGTAATATTCCATTGTATATATGTGCCATATCTTCCTTATCCATTCATCGGTTGATGGACACTTAAGTTGCTTCCATGTCTATGCTATTATAAATAGATCTGCAACAAATATTTTGGTACATGTCTCTTTTTGTATTATGGTTTTCTCAGGGTATATGCCCAGTAGTGGGATTGCTGGTATGGTATGGTAGTTCCATACTACTGTATGGTGGTTCTATCTTTAGTATTTTAAGGAACTTCCATACTGTTCTCCATAGTGGCTGTATCAATTTACATTCCCACCAACAGTGCAAGAGTGTTCCCTTTTCTCCACAGACTCTCCAAAATTTATTGTCTGTAGATTTTTTGATGATGGTCATTCTGACTGGTGTGAGATGATATCACATTATAGTTCTGATTTGCATTTCCCTAATGATTAATGATGTTGAGCATTCTTCCAAGTGTTTGCTCATATTCTGTATATCTTCTTTGGAGAAATGTCTATTTAGATCTTCTCCCCAATTTTGGATTGGGTTGTTTTTTTATTTTGATATTGAGCTGCATGAGCTGCTTGTAAATAGTGGAGATTAGTCCTTTGTCAGTTGCTTCATTTGCAAATGTTTTCTCCCATTCTGAGGGCTGTCTTTTTGTCTTGTTTATGATTTCCTTTGCTGTGCAAAAGCTTTTAACTTTCATTAATCCCATTTGTTTATTTCTGTTTTTATTTCCATTTCTCTAGGAGGTGGGTCAAAAAGGATCTTGCTGTTATTTATGGCATAGAATGTTCTGCCTGTGTTTTCCTCTAAGAGTTGTACAGTGTCTGGCTTTACATTTAGGTCTTTAACTGATTTTGAGTTTATTTTTCTGTATGATGTCAGGGAGTCTTCTAATTTCATACTTTTACATGTAGCTCTCTAGTTTTCCCAGCACAACTTATTGAAGAGGCTGCCTTTTCTCCACTGTATATTCTTGCCTACTTTATCAAATATAAGATGACCATATGTGCATGGGTTTATCTCTGGGCTTTCTATCCCATTCCATTGAGCTACATTTCTGTTTTTGTGCCAGTACCATACTGTCTTGATTACTGTAGCTTTGTAGTATAGTCTGAAGTCAGGGAGTCTGATTCCTCCAGCTCTTTTTTTCTTTCTCAAGGTTATTTGGCAATTTGGGGTCTTCTATGTTTCCATGAAAATTGTGAAATTTTTTGTTCTAGTTCTGTGAAAAATGCCAGTGGTAGTTTGATAGGGATTGCATTGAATCTGTAGATTGCTTTGGGTGGTAGATTCATTTTCACAATGTTGATTCTTCAATCCAAGAACATGGTATACCTCTCCATCTATTTATATCATCTTTAATTTCTTTCATCAGTGTCTTATAATTTTCTGCATACAGGTCTTCTTTCTCATTAGGTACGTTTATTCCTAGATATTTTTTTCTATTTTTGTAATGGTAAGTGGGAGCATTTTCTTAAGTTCACTCTCAGATTTTGCATCAATAGTGTGTAGGAATGCCAGAGATTTCTGTGCATTACTTCTGTATCCTGCTACTTTTCCAAATTCATCGATTAGCTCTAGCAGTTTTCTAGTAGCGTATTTAGGATTCTCTATGTATAGAATCTTGTCATCTGCAAACAGTGACAGTTTTACTTCTTCTTTTCTGATTTGTATTCCTTTTATTTCTCTTTCTTCTCTGATTGCTGTGGCTAAAACTTCCAAAACTATGTTGAATAATAGTGATGAGAGTGGGCAACCTTGTCTTGTTCCTGATTTTAGTGGAAATGGTTTCAGTTTTTCACCATTGAGGATGATGTTGGCTGTGGGTTTGTCATATATGGCCTTTATTATGTTGAGGAAAGTTCCCTCTATGCCTACTTTCCAGAGGGTTTTTATCATAAATGGGTGTTGAATTTTGTGGAAAGTTTTCTCTGCATCTATTGAGATGATCTTATGGTTTTTCTCCTTCAGTTTGTTAATATGGTGTATCACATTGATATTTGAGCATATTGAAAAATCCTTGCCTTCCTGGGATAAACCCCACTTGATCATGGTGTATGATCCTTTTAATGTGCTGTTGGATTCAGTTTGCTAGTATTTTCTTGAGGATTTCTGCATCTATGTTCATCAGTGATATTGGCCTGTAGTTTTTTTTTCAATGTGACATCTCTGCCTGGTTTTGGTGTCAGGGTGATGGTGGTGTCGTAGAAGGAGTTTGGGAGTGTTCCTCCCTCTGCTATATTTTCGAAGAGTTTGACAATGATAGATGTTAACTCTTCTGTAAATGTTTGATAGAATTCCCCTGTGAAGCCATATTGTCCTGGGCTTTGGTTTGTTGGAATATTTTTAATCACAGTTTCAGTTTCAGTGCTTGTGATTGGTCTGTTCTTATTTTCTATTTCTTTCTGGTTCATTCTCTGAAAGTGGTGCATTTCTAAGTATTTGTCCATTTCTTCCATGTTGCACATTTTATTGGCACAGAGTTGCTTGTATTAATCTCTCATGATCCTTTGTATTTCTGCAGTGTCAGTTGTTACTTCTACTTTTTCATTTCTAATTCTATTGATTTGAGTCTTCTGCCTTTTATTCTTGATGAGTCTGGCTAATGGTTTATTAATTTTGTTTATGTCCTCAATGAACTAGCTTTTCATTTTATTGATTTTTGCTCTCATTTCCTTCATTTCTTTTATTTCTGTTCTGATCTGTATGATTTCTTTCCTTTTGCTAACTTTGTTTTTTGTTTTTTTTAATTTTTCTGTCTCTATTTACTTTAGGTGTAATATTAAGTTGTTTATTTGAGATGCTTCTTATTACTTAAGGTAGGATTGTATTGCTAAAATCTTCCCTCTTAGAATGGCTTTTGCTGCATCCCATAGGTTTTGGGTCAATGTGTTTTTATTGTCATTTGTTTCTAGGTTTTTTTGATTTCCTCTTTGATTTCTCCAGTAATCTCTTGGTTATTAAGTAGTGTATTGTTTAGCCTCCATGTGTTTGTATTTTTTACAGAATTTTCCTGTAATTGATATGTAGTCTCATAACCTTGTGTTTGGAAAAGACACTTGATATGTTTTCAATTTTCTTAAATTTACCAAGGCTTGATTTGTGACCCAAGATATGATCTATCCTGGAGAATGTTCCATGAGCACTTGAGAAGAATGTGTATTCTGTTGGTTTTGCATGTCCTGTAAATATCAATTAAGTCCATCTTGTTTAATGTATCATTTAAAGCTTGTGCTTCCTTATTTATTTTCATTTTGGATTATCTGTCTATTGGCGAAAGTGGGGTGTTAAAGTTCCCTACTATAATTTTGTTCCTATCGATTTCCCCTTTAATAGTTGTTAGTATTTGCCTTATGTATTTAGGTGCTCCTATGTTGGGTGCATACATATTTACAATTGTTATATCTTCTTCTTGGATTGATCACTTGATCATTATGTAGTGTCCTTCTTTGTCTCTTTTAATAGTCTTTATTTTAAAGTCTATTTTGTCTGATATGATTATTGCTACTCCAGCTTTCTTTTGATTTCTGTTTTCATGGAATATCTTTTTCCATCCCTTCACTTTCAGTCTGTGTGTCCCCCTAGGTCTGAAGTGGGGCCCTTGTAGACAGCATATATACGGTCTTGTTTTTATATCCATTCAGCCAGTCTATGTCTTTTGATTGGAGCATTTAATCCATTTACATGTAGGTAATTATAGGTATGTATGTTCCTGTTACCATTTTCTTAATTGTTTTTGGGTTTGTTATTGTAGGTCTTTTCTGTCTCTAGTGTTTCCTGCCTAGAGAAGTTCCTTTAGCACTTGTTGTAAAGCTGGTTTGGTAGTGCTGAATTCTCTTAGCTTTTGGTTGTCTGTAAAGTGTTTAATTTCTCCATGAAATCTGAATGAGATGTTTGCTGGGTAGAGTAATCTTGGTGTGGGTTTTTCTCCTTCATCTATTTAAATATATCCTGCCTCTCCCTTCTGGCTTTCAAAGTTTTTGCTGAAAGATCAGCTGTTAACCTTATGAGGATTTCCTCATGTGTTATTTGTTGTTTTTCACTTGCTGCTTTTAATATTTGTTCTTTGTATTTAATTTTTGATAGTTTGATTAATATATGTCTTGGAGTGTTTCTCCTTGGATGTATCATGTATGGGACTCTCTGTGCTTCCTGGACTTGATTAACTATTTTCTTTCCCATGTTAGGGAAGTTTTCAACTATAATCTCTTCAAATATTTTCAGTCTCTTCCTTTTCCTCTTATTTTTCTGGGACCCCTATAATTCGAATGTTGGTGCATTTAATGTTGTCCCAGAGATCTCTGAGACTGTCCTCAATTCTTTTCATTCTTTTTTCTTTATTCTGCTCTGCAGTAGTTACGTCTACTATTTTATCTTCCAGGTCACTTATCCATTCTTCTGCCTCAGTTATTCTGCTATTGGTCCCTTATAGAGAATTTTTAATTTCATTTTATGTGTTGTTCATCACTGTTTGTTTTCTGTTTAGTTCTTCTAGGTCCTTGTTAAACATTTGTTGTATTTTCTCTATTCTTTTTCCAAGATTTTGCATCATTTTACTATCATTATTCTGAATTCTTTTTCTGGTAAACTCTCTATTTCCTTTTCATTTGTTAGGTCTGGTGGGTTTTTACCTTGCTCCTTCATCTGCTGTGTGTTTTTCTGTCTACTCATTTTGCCTCACCTACTGTGTTTGGGGTCTCCTTTCCACAGGGTGCAGGTTCATAATTCCCATGGTTTTTGGTGTCTGTCCCCATTGACTAAGGTTGGTTCAGTGGGTTGTGTAGGCTTCTTGTTTGAGGGGACTAGTACCTGTCTTCTGGTGGATGAGGCTGGATCTTGTGTTTCTTTTGGGCAGGTCCATGTCTGGTGGTATGTTTTGGGGTGTTTGTTTCCTTATTATGATTTTAGACATCCTCTCAGCTAATGGTTGGGGCTGTGTTCCTGTCTTGCTTGTTGTTTTGCATAAGGTGTCCAGCACTGTAGCTTGCTGTTCATTGAGTGAAGCTCTGTCTTGGCGTTGAGATGGAGATTTCTGGGAGATTTTCTCCATTTGATATTAGGTGGAGCTGGGAGGTCTCTTGTGGACCAGTATTCCGAACTTGTCTCTCCCACCTTAGTGACACAGCCCTGACAGCTGGTTGGAGCACCAAGCGCCTTTCATCCACACACCTCAGAATAAAGGGAGAAAAATTAGAAAGAAAGAAAGAAATGGGGATGGGTTGGAAGATGGCAGAAGAGTAAGACGTGGAGATCGCCTTCCTCCCCACGGATACACCAGATTAATTTAGATTCATTAAGACATATAATGCATACCCTGTAAGTATTAACTGATTATAAAATATTTCTGGGATTCAGTGAATAATTAAGTTAATTTCTGGTTGTTCATTTTTTAACAAATTCATTAATTCAATTCCATTTTTTGTTTTTTCCTGTTTTTTACTTTTATTTTATTTGCTAGCTCTTTATTTTATTTTTTTAAACGTCTTTATTGGAGTATACTTGCTTTACATTGTTGTGTTCGTTTCTTCTTTATAACTAAGTGAATCAGCTATACATATATCTCCATATCCCCTCCCTCTTGCATCTCCCTCTCACCAGCCCTATCCCACCCCTCTAGGTGGTCACCTAGAGGTGAATGAAAAACCACTGAATTGATCTCCCTGTGCTACGAAGCTGCTTCCCATTAGCTATTTATTTTAATTTATTTATATTTTTAACTTTTTTTTTTTTTTTTTTTTTTTTTTTTTATTTTTATGGTACGTGGGCCTCTTACTGTTGTGGCCTCTCCCGTTGCAGAGCACAGACTCCGGACACACAGGCCCAGCGGCCATGGTTCACGGCCCCAGCTGCTCTGCGGTACTTGGGATCCTCCCAGACCAGGGCACGAACCTGTGTTCCCCGCATCGGCAGGCAGACTCCCAACCACTGTTTCAAAAGGGAAGCCCAAACATCTTTATTGCAGTATAATTGCTTTACAATGGTGTGTTAGTTTCTGCTTTATAACAAAGTGAATCAGTTATACATATACATATGTCACCATATCTCTTCCCTCTTACATCTCTGTCCCTCCCACTCTCCCTATCCCACACCTCTAGATGGTCACAAAGCACCGAGCTGATCTCCCTGTGCTATGCGGCTGCTTCCCAATAGCTATATCTTTTACATTAGGTAGTGTATATATGTCCATGCCACTCTCTCTTTGTCCTAGCTTACCCTTCCCACTCCCTATATCTGCAAGTTCATTCTTTACTAGGTCTGCGTCTATATTCTCATCTTGCCCTTAGGTTCTTCATGACCAGTTTTTTTTTTTTTTTATATATATATATATATATATATATGTGTGTGTGTGTTAGCATACTGTATTTGTTTTTCGCTTTCTGACTTACTTCACTCCATATGACACACTCTAGGTCCATCCACCTCATTGCAAATAACAACTCCATTTCTTTTTATAGCTGAGTAATATTCCATTATATATATGTGCCACATCTTCTTTATCCATTCTTCTGTTGATGGACACTTAGGTTGCTTCCATGTCCTGGCTATTGTAAATAAAGCTTCAATGAACATTGTGGTACATGACTCTTTTTGAGTTATGGTTTTCTCAGGGTATAGGCTGAGTAGAAGGATTGCTGGGTCATGTGGTAGTGCTATTTTTAGTTTTGTAAGGAACTTCCATACTGTACTACATAGTGGCTGTATCAACTTACATTTCCACCAACAGTGCAACAGGGTTCCCTTTTCTCCACAGAATCTCCAGAATTTATTGTTTGTAGATTTTTTGATGATGGCCATTCTGACTGGTGTGAAATGATATAGCATCGTAGTTTTTATTTGCATTTCTCTAATGATTAATGATGTTGAGCATTCTTTCATGTGTTTGTTGGCAATCTGTGTATCTTCTTTGGAGAAATCTCTATTTAGTTCTTCTGCCCAATTTTGGATTCAGTTGTTTGTTATTTTGATATTGAGCTGTTTGTAAATAGTGGATATTAACCCTTTGTCAGTTGCTTCATTTGCAAATATTTTCTCCCATTCTAAGGGTTGCCTTTGGTCTTGTTTATGGTTTCCTTTGCTGTGTAAAAGCTTTTAAGTTTCATTAGGTCCCATTTGTTTATTTTTGTTTTTATTTCCATTTCTCAAAGAGGTGGGTCAAAAAGGATCTAGCTGTGATTTATGTCATAGAGTGTTCTGCCTATGTTTTCCTCTAAGAGATTTATAGTGTCTGGCCTTTAATACATTTTGAGTGCATTTTTGTGTATGGTGTTAGGGAGTCTTCTAATTTCATACTTTTACATGTAGCTGTCCAGTTTTCCCAGCACCACTTGTTGAAGAGGCTGTCTTTTCTCCACTGTATATTCTTTCTCCTTTATCAAATATAAAGAGACCATATGTGTGTGAGTATATCTCTGAGATTTCTATCCTCTTCCATTGATGTATATTTCTGTTTTGGTGCCACTGCCATACTGTCTTGATTATTGTAGCTTTTTAGTATAGACTGAAGTCAGAGAACCTGATTCCTCCAACTCTGTTTTTCTTTATCAAGATTGCTTGTCTATTCGGGGTCTTTTGTGTTTCCATACAAATTGTGAAATTTTTTCTTATGGCTCTGTGAAAAATGCCAGTGGTAGTTTGATAGGGATTGAATTTAATCTGTAGATTGCTTTGGGTAGTATATTAATTTTCAGAATGTTGATTTTTACAATCTAAGAACATGGTATATCTCTCCATCTATTTATACATATTTAATTCATTTCATCAGTGTCTTATAATTTTCTGCATACAGGTCTTTTGTCTCCTTAAGAAGGTTTATTCCTAGATATTTTATTCTTTTTGTTGCAATGGTAAGTGGGAGTGCTTTCTTAAAATCACTTTCAGATTTTTCATCATTAGTGTATAGGAATGCAAGAGATTTCTGTGCATTAATTTTGTATCCTGAAACTTTGCCAAATTCATTGATGACTTCTAGTAGTTTTCTAGTAGCATCCTTAGGATTCCGTACGTATACTATAATTTCATCTGCAAACAGTGACAGCTTTACTTATCTTTTTCTGATTTGGATTCCTTTTATTTCTTTTTCTTCCCTGATTGCTGTGGCTAAAACTTCCAAAACTATGGTGAATAATAGAGGTGAGAGTGGGAAACGTTTTCTTGTTCCTGATTTAGTGGAAATGGTTTCCATTTTTCACCACTGACGATGATGATGGCTGTGGGTTTTTCATATATGACCTTTATTATGTTGAGGAAAGTTCCCTCTATGCCTTCTTTTTGCAGGGATTTTATCAGAAATGGGTGTTGAATTATGTCAAAAGCTTTCTCTGCACCTATGGAGATGATCATATGATTTTTCTCCTTCAATTTGTTAATATAGTGTATCACATTGATTGATTTGAGTATATTGAAGAATCTTTGCATTCCTGGGTTAAATACCACTCAATCATGGTGTATGATCCTTTTAATGTGCTGTTGGATTCTGTTTGCTAGTATTATTTTGAGGATTTTTGCATCAATGTTCATCAGTGATATTGGCCTGTAGTTTTCTTTCCTTGTGACATCTTTGTCTAGTTTTAGTATCAGAGTGATGGTGGTCTCATTGAAAAAGTTTGGAAGTGTTCCTCCTTCTGCTATATTTTGAAAGAGATTGAGAAAGATAGTTGTTAGTTCTTTAAATATTTGATAGAATTCACCTCTGAAACCATCTGCTCCTGGGCTTTTGTTTGTTGGAAGATATTAAATCAAAGTTTTAATTTCAGTGCTTGTTTTTGGTCTGTTCATATTTTCTATTTGTTCCTGGTTCAGCCTCAGAAGGTTCTGCATTTCTAAGAATTTGTCCATTTCTTCCAGGTTGTCCGCTTTATTGGCATAGAGTTGCTTGTAGTAGTCTCTAATGATCCTTTGTATTTCTGCAGTGTCAGTTGTTACTTCTCCTTTTTCATTTCTAATTCTATTGATTTGAGTCTTCTCCCTTTTTTTTCTTGATGAGTTTGGCTAATGGTTTATCAATTTTGCTTATCTTCTCAAAGAACCAACTTTTAGTTTTATTTATCTTTGCCATCGTTTCCTTCATTTCTTTTTCATCTATTTCTGATCTGGTCTTTATGATTTCTTTCTTTCTGCTAACTTTGCGGGTTTTTTTTTTGTTGTTGTTCCTCTTACTGTAATTGCTTTAGGTGTGAGGTTAAGTTGTTTATTTGAGATGTTTCTTGTTTCTTAAGGTAGGATTGTATTGCCATAAACTTCCCTCTTAGAACTGCTTTTTCTGCATCCCATAGGTTTTGGGTTAACGTGTTTTCTTTGTCATTTTTTTCTAGGTATGTTTTGATTTCCTCTTTGATTTCTTCAGTGCTCTCTTGGTTATTAAGTAGTGTATTGTTTAGCCTCCATGCGTTTGTGTTCTTTACAGATTTTTTTCCTGTGATTGATGTCTAGTCTCATAGAATTTTGCTCAGAGAAGATATTTGATAGGATTTCAATGTTCTTAAATTTACCAAGGCTTGATTTGTGGCTTAAGATATGATCTATCCTGCAGAATGTTCCATGAGCACTTGAGAAGAATGTGTATTCTGTTGTTTTTGGAAATAATGTCCTATGAATATCACATAAGTCCATCTTGTCTAATGTATCATTTAAAGTTTGTGTTGCCTTATTTATTTTCATTTTGGATGATCTGTCCGTTGGTGAAAGTGGGGTCTTAAAATCCCCTACTATGATTGTGTTCCTGTCGATTTCCCCTCTTATGGCTGTTAGTGTTTGCCTTATGTATTGAGGTGCCCTTATGTTGGGTGCATAAATATTTACCACTGTTATATCCTCTACTTGGATTGACACCTTGATCATCATGTAGTCTCCTTCTTTTTCACTTGTAATAGTCTTTGTTTTAAAGTCTGTTTTGTATGACATGAGAATTCCTACTCCAGCTTTCATTTGATTTCCATTTTCATTGAATATATTTTTCCACCCCTTCACTTTAAGTCTTTATGTGTCCTGAGGTCTGAAGGTGGTCTCTTGTAGATAGAATACATACGGCTCTTGGTTTTGTATCCATTCAGCCAATCTATGTCTTTCGGTTGTGCCATTTAGTCCATTTACCTTTAAGGTAATTATCCATATGTATGTTCTTGTTACCATTTTCTTAATTGTTTTTGGTTTTGTTATTGTAGGTCTTTTCCATCTCTAGTGTTTCCTGCCTAGAGAAGTTCCTTTAACACTTGTTGTAAAGCTGTTTGGTGGTGCTGAATTCTATCAGCTTTTGCTTATCTGTAAAGGTTTTAATTTCTCCATCAAATCTGAATGAGATCCTTGCTATGTAGAGTAATCTTGGTTGTAGGTTTTCTCCTTCATCACTTTAAATATGTCTTGCCACTCCCTTCTGGCTTGCAGAGTTTCTGCTGAAAGATCAGCTGTTAACCTTATGGTGATAACCTTCTGTGTTAATTGTTGTTTTTCCCTTGCCTCTTTTAATATTTGTTCTTTGTATTTAAGTTTTGATAGTTTGCTTAATATGTGTCTTGGCATGTTTCTACTTGGATTTATTCTGTATGGGACTCTCTGTGCATCCAGGTCTTGATTAACTATTTCTTTTCCCATATTAGGGAAATTTTCAACTATAATCTCTTCAAATATTTTCTCAGTCCCTTACTATTTCTCTTATTCTTCTGAGACCCCTATAATTCGAATGTTGGTGCATTTAATGTTGTCCCAGATGTCTCTGAGACTTTCCTCAATTCTTTTCATTCTTTTTTCTTCATTCTGCTTTGCAGTTGTTATTTCCACTATTTTATCTTCCAGGTCACTTATCCACTTTTCTGCCTCAGTTATTCTGCTATTGATCTCTTCTAGAGAATTTTTAATTTTATTTATTATGTTTTTCATCACTGTTTGTTTGCTCTTTAGTTCTCCTAGGTCACAGTTAAATTTTTCTGGTGTTATTTCCATTCTATATCCAAGATTCTGGTTCATCTTTACTCTCATTATTCTGAATTCTCTTTCAGGCCGACTGCCTATTTCCTCTTCATTTCTTAGATCTGGTGAGGTTTTGCCTTGCTCCTTCATCTGCTGTGTGTTTCTCTGTCTTCTCATTTTGCTTAACTTACTTTGTTTGGGTTCTCCATTTTGCAGCCTGCAGGATCATAGTTTTCTTTGTTTTTGGTGTCTGTCCCCAGTGGCTATGGTTGGTTCAGTGGGTTGTGTAAGTTACCTGGGGGAGGGGACTAGTGCCTGTGTTCTGGTGGATGAGGCTGGGTCTTTTCTTTCTGGTGGGCATGTCCACATCTGGCAGTGTGTTTTTGGGTGTCTGTGGCCTTATTATGATTTTAGGCAGCCCTCTGCTGTTGGATGGAGTTGTGTTCCTCTCTTGCTAGTTGTGTGGCATAGGGTATCCAACACTGTAATTTGTTGGTCGTTGAGTGCAGCTGTGTCTTGGAATTGAGATGGATATCTCTGAGAGATTTTTACCGTTTGATATTATGTGCAGCAGGGAGGTCTCTTGTGGACCAGTGTCCTGAACTTAGTTCTCCCACTTCAGAGGCACAGCCCTGTTGCCTGGCTGGAGCACCAAGGGCCTGTCATTCACACAGCTCAGAATAAAAGGGAGAAAAAGAAGAATGAAAGAAAGATAAGATAAAATAAAATAGAATGAAATAAAGTTATTAAAATAAAAAATAATTGTCTTGAAAAAATTTTTAAAGTAAAAAAGAAAAAAAAATATACTGACAGACAGAACCCTAGGACAACTGAAAAGAAAAGCTATACAGAAAAAATTACACAGATAACCATACACATACATACTCACAAAAGCATCAAAAGGGAAAAAAAAAATACGTCCTTGCTCCCAAAGTCCGCCTCCTCAATTTGGGATGATTCACTATATATTCAGGTATTCAACAGATGCAGGTTACATCAAGTTGATTGTGGAGATTTAATCCGCTGCTCCTGAGTCTGCTGGTAGAAATTTCCCTTTCTCTTCTTTATTTGCAGAGCTCTTGGGGTTCATTTTGGATTTGGACCCGCCTCTGCATGTAGGTCGCTTAGGGCAAGTGTTCTTTGCTCAGACAGGATGGGGTTAAAGGAGCAGCTTCTTCGGGGACTCTGGCTCACTCAGGTCAGGGGGAGGGAGGGGTATGGATGCAGGGTGAGCCTGCAGCCTCAGAGGCCAGCATGACGTTGCTGCAACATGAAGTGCACAGTATGTTCTCCCGGGGAATTTGTCCCTGGATCACATGACCCTGGCAGTGGCGGGCTGCACAGGCTCCTAGGAAGAGAAGTGTGGATAGTGACCTGTGCTTGCACACAGGCTTCTTTGTGGTTGCAGCAGCAGCCTTAGCATCCCATGCCCATCTCTGGGGTTTGCGCTGATAGCCGCAGCTCACACCCGTCTCTGGAGCTCCTTTAAGTGGCTCTGTTAATCTCCTCTCATTGCGCACCAGGAAACAATGAGGCAAGAAAATGTCTCTTGCCTCTTTGTCAGCTGCAGACTTTTTCCCAGACTCCGTCCCAGCTAGCTGTGGCACACTAGCCCCCTGCAGGCTGTGTTCACGCAGCCAACACCAGTCCTCTCCCTGGGATCCTACCTCTGAAGCTGGAGGCTCAGCTCCAAGCTCCCGTCCATCCTGGTGGGTGAGCAGACAAGCCTCTCGGGCTGGTCAGTTCTCTTAGGCACTGATCATCTGTGCAAGAGTCTCACCGCTTTGCCCTCTGCACCCCTGTTGCTGCACTCTGCTCCGTGGCTCCAAAGCCTCCCCCTCCACCACCCACAGTCTCCACCTATGAAGGTGCTTCCTAGTGTGTGGAACCGTTTCCTCCTTCACAGCTCCCTCTCACTGTTGCAGGTTCTGTCCTTATACTTTTGTCTTTGTTTTTTCTTTTTTCTTTTGTCCCATCCAGGTTCTTGAGGCATTTCTTTCCTTTTGGGAGGTCTGAGGTCTTCCTCCAGCGTTCAGTAGGTGTTCTGATGGAGTTGTTCCACACGTAGATGCATTTCTGATGTATCTGTGGGGAGGAAGGTGATCTCCATGTCTCATTCTTCTGCCATCTTGAAGCTCTAGCTATTTTTTTTTTACATTTGGTAGTGTATATATGTCAATGCCACACTTTCTCTTCGTCCCAGCTTACCTTCCCACCCCCCCCACCATGTCCTTAAGTCCATTCTCTACGCCTATGTCTTTATTCCTGTCCTGTCCCCAGGTTGTTCAGAATGTTTTTCTTATTTAGTTTCCATGTATTTGTGATAGCATATGGTATTTGTTTTTCTTTTTGACTCACTTCCCTGTGTATGACAAACTCTAGATCCATCCACTTCACTACAAGTAACTCAACTTTGTTTCTTTCCATGGCTGAGTAATAATCAATTGTATATATGTGCCACATCTTCCTTATCCATTCATCTGTCAATAGACACTTTGGTTGCTTCCATGTGCTGGCTACTGTAAATAGAGCTGAAGTGAATATGATGGTACATGTCCCTTTTTGAATTATGGTTTTATCAGAGTATATGTCCAGTAGTGGGATTGCTGGGTCATCTGGTAATTCTATTTTTAGTTTTATAAGGAACCCCCATACTGCTCTCCATAGTGGCTGTATCAGTTTACATTCCAGCCAACAGTGCAAGAGGGTTCCCTTTTCTCCACACCCTCGTCAGCATTTATTGTTTTTAGATTTTTTAACGATGGCCATTCTGACTGGTGTGAGGTGATACCTCATTGTAGTTTTGATTTATAGTTCTCTAATGATTAGTGATGTTGAGCATCCTTTCATGTGTTTGTTGGCAATCTGTATACCTTACTTGGAGAAATGTGTATTTAGGTCTTCTGCCCATTTTTGGATTTGGTTTTGTGATATTGAGCTGTATGGGCTCTTTGTAAATTTTGGAGGTAAATCCTTTCTCAGTTGCTTCTTTAGCAAATATTTTCTCCCATTGTGAGCGTTCTTTATGGTTTCCATTCTTTACGGTTTCCTTTGCTGTGCAAAAAATTTTCAGTTTCATTAGGTCCCATTTGTTTATTTTTGGTTTTATTTCCATTTCTCTAGGAGGTGGGTCCAAAAGGATCTTGCTGTGGTTTATGTCACAGAGTGTTCTGCCTAAGTTTTCCTCTAAGAGTTTTACAGGGTCTGGTCTTACATTTAGGCCTTTAATCCATTTTGAGTTTATTTTTGTGTATGGTGTTAGGGAGTATTTTCCTTTCATTCTTTTAAATGTAGCTGTCCAGATTTCCCAGCACCACTTATTAAAGAGGTTTTCTTTTCCCCATTGTATATTCTTGCCTCCTTTATCAAAAATAAGGTGACCCACAAAGAAAGAAAACTACAGGCAAATATCACTGATGAACATAGATGGAATAGCCTAGGGGTAAGGCAGGAATAAAGACACAGACCTACTGGAGAACGGCCTTAAGGATATGGGGAGGGGCAAGGGTGAGCTGTGACAGGGCGAGAGAGATTCATGGACATATATACACTAACAAACGTAAGGTTGATAGCTAGTGGGAAGCAGCGGCATGGCACAGGGATATAGGCTCGGTGTTTTTTGACCACCTGGAGGGGTGGGATAGGGAGAGTGGGGGGTGGGAAAAGAAGAGTGGGAGGGAGGGAGACGCAAGAGGGAAGAGATATGGGAACATATGTATATGTATAACTGATTCACTTTGTTATAAAGCAGAAACTAACACACCATTGTAAAGCAATTATACCCCAATAAAGATGTTAAAAAATAAAAAAAAAAAAAATTAGGTGACCATATATGCGTGGGTTTATCTCTGGGCTTTCTATTCTGTTCCATTGATCTATATTTCTGTTTTTGTGTCAGTACCATACTGTATTATTTACTGTAACTCTGTAGTGTAGTCTGAAGCCAGGCAGCCTGATTCCTCCAGCTCCATTTTTTTTCTCAATGTTCCTTTGCTATTTGGGGTCTTTTGTGTTTCACAAATTGCGAATTTTTTTGTTCTAGTTCTGTGAAAAATGTCATTGGTAGTTTAATAGGGATAGCATTGAATCTGTAGATCGCTTTGTGTAGTATAGTCGTTTTCACAATGTTGATTCTTCCAATCCAAGAACATGGTATATTTCTCCATCTGTGGGTATCATCTTCAATTTCTTTCATCAGTGTCTTATAGTTTTCTACATACAGGTCTTTGGCTCCTTAGTTAGGTTTATTCCTTGGCATTTTATTCTTTTTCTTGTAATGGTAAATGGGAGTGTTTCCTTAATTTCTCTTTCAGATTTTTCATTATTAGTGTATAGGAATTCAAATGATTTCTGTGCATTAATTTTGTATCCTGCTACTTTACCAAATTCATTGATTAATTCTAGTAGTTTTCTTGTAGCATCTTTAGGATTCTCTATTTAGAGTACCATGTCATCTGCAAAAAGTGAGTTTTACTTCTTTTTTTCTGATTTGAATTCCTTTTATTTCTTTTTATTCTCTGACTGTTGTGGCTAAAACTTCCACAACTATTTTATATAATAGTGATGAGAGTGGGAAAACTTTTCTTTTTCCTGATCTTAGTGGAAATGGTTTCAGTTTTTCACCATTGAGAATGATGTTGGCTGTGCATTTGTCATTTATGGCCTTCATTATGTTGAGGTAAGTTCCCTGTATGCCTACATTTTGGAGGGTTTTATTCATAAATGTGTTGAATTTTGTCAAAAGGTTTTTCTGTATCTATTGAGATGATCATATAGTTTTTTTCCTTCAATTTGTTAATATGGTGTATCACATTGATTGATTTGTGTATATTGAAGAATCCTTGCATTCCTAGATTAAACCCCAGTTGACCATGGTGTATGATCTTTTAATGTGCTTTTGTGTTCTCTTTGCTAGTATATTGTTGAGAATTTTTGCTTCTATGTTCATCAATGATATTAGCCTGTAGTATTCTTTCTTTGTGACATCATTGCCTGGTTTTGGTATCAGGGTGATGATGGCCTCATTTATTGAGTTTGGGAGTGTTCCTCACTCTGCTATATTTTGGAAGAGTTTCAGAAGGATAGGTGTTAGCTGTTCTTTAAATGTTTGATAGAATTCGCCTGTGAAGCCATGTGGTCCTGGGCTTTTGTGTATTGGAAGATTTTTAATCACAGTTTCAATTTCAGTGGTTGTGATTGGTCTGTTTATATTTTCTATTTCTTCCTGGTTCAGTTTTGGAAGGTTGTGTTTTTCTAAGAATGTGTCCATTTATTCCATGTTGTCCATTTTATTGGCATAGAGTTGCTTGTAGTAATCTCTCATTATCCTTTGTATTTCTACAGTGTCAGTTGTTATTTCTTCTTTTTCGTTTCTCATTCTGGTGATTTGAGTCTTCTCCCTTTTTTTCTTGATAAATCTGGCTAATGGTTTATCAATTTTGTTTATTTTATCAAAGAACCAGCTTTTTTTATTGATCTTTGCTATAATTTCCTTCAATTATTTTTCATTGATTTCTGATCTGATCTTTTGATTTCTTTCCTTCTGCTAACTTTGGGGTTTTCTTTCATTCTTCTTTCTCTGATTGCTTTAGTTGTAAGGTTATGTTGTTTATTTGAGATATTTCTTCTTTCTTGATGTAAATTGTATTGCTATAAAGTTCCCTCTTAGAACTGCTTTTGATGCATCCAATAGGTTTTGGGCCTTCGTGTTTTCATTGTCATTTGTTTCTAAGTATTTTTTAATTCCCTCTGATTTTTCCAGTGGTTTCTTGGTTATTTAGTAGCATATTTTTTAGCCTCCATGTGTTTGTATTTCATACAGATTTTTTTCCTGTAATTGATATCTAGTCTCATAGTGTTGTGGTCAGAAAAGATTCTTGGAACAATTTCCATTTTCTTAAATTTACCAAGGCTTGATTTGTGACCCAAGATATGATTTATCCTGGAGAATGTTCCATGAGCACTTGAGAAGAAAATGTATTCTGGTGTTTTTCGTATAGAATGTCCTATAAATATCAGTTAAGTCCAGCTTGCTTTAATGTATCATTTAAAGTGTGTGTTTCCTTTTAAAATTTCATTTTGGATGATCTGTCCTTTGTGAAATTGGGGTGTTAAAGTCCCGTACTATGATTGTGGTACTGTCAATTTCCCCTTTTATGGCTGTTCACATTTGTCTTATGTATTGACGTGCTTCTATGTTGGGTGCATAAATATTTACAATTGTCATATCTTCTTCTTGGATTGATCCTTGATTATTTTGTAGTGTCCTTCTTTGTCTCTTGCAATAGCCTTTATTTTAAAGTCTATTTTGTCTGATATGAGAATTGCTACTCCAGCTTTCTTTTGATTTCCATTTGCATGGAATATCTTTTTCCATCCTCTCACTTTCAGTCTATGTGTCCCTAGGTCTGAAGTAGGTCTCTTGTAGACAGCATTTATATGGGTCTTGTTTTTGTACCCATTCTGCCAGTGTATATCTCTTGGTTGGAGCATTGAATCCATTTACATTTATGGTAACTATCAATATGTATGTTCCTATTACCATTTTCTTGATTGTTTTGTTTTTGTAAGTTTTTCCCCTCTCTTGTGTTTCCCACCTAGAGAAGTTCCTTTAGCATTTGTTGTAAAGCTTGTTTGGTGGTACTGAATTATCTTAAATTTGTCTGTCTGTAAAGGTTTTAATTTCTCTGTTGAATCTGAATGAGTTCCTTGCTGGGTAGAGTAATCTTGGTTGCAGGTTTTTCTCTTTCATCTCTTTAAATATGTGCTGCCACTTCCTTCTGGCTTGCAGAGTTTCTGCTGAAAGTTCATCTGTTAACCTTATGGGGATTCCGTTGTATGTTTGTTTTTTTTTGTTTTGTTTTGTTTTGTTTTTGCACTTGCTGCTTTTAATATTTGTGCTTTGCATTTAATGTTTTATAGTTCGATTAATATGTTTCCTGATGTGTTTTTCCTTGGATTTAACCCACATGGGACTCTCTGTGCTTCCTGGACTTGATTAACTATTTCCTTTACCATATTAATGAAGTTTTCAACTATAATCTCTTCAAATATTTTCTCAGTCTTTCTGTTTCTCTTCTTCTTCTGGGGCCTCTATAGTTAGAATGTTGGTGCATTTAATGTTGTCCCAAAGATCTCTGAAACTGTCCTCAATTCTTTTTTTTTTTTTTTTTTTTTTTTTTTTTTTTTTTTTTTTTTTATTCTGCTCTGTGATAGTTATTTCCACTATTTTATCTTCCAGGTCATCCATCAGTTCTTCTGCCTCAGTTATTCTGCTATTGATCCCTTCTAGAAAATTTTTACTTTCATTTATTATGTTGTTCATCATTGTTTGATTGCTCTTTAGTTCTTCTAGGTCCTTGTTAAATGTCTTTTGTATTTTCTCCATTCTATTTCCAAGATATTGGATCATCTTTAGTATCATTATTCTGAATTCTTTTTCAGGTAGACTGTCTATTTCCTCTTCATTTGTTTGGTCTCATAGGATTTTACCTTGCTCCTTCATCTGCTGTGTGTTTCTCTGTCTTCTCATTTTGCTTTACTTACTGTGTTTGGGGTCTCCTTTTCACAGGCTTCATGTTGGTAATACCCGTTGTTTTTAGTGTCTGCCTCCAGTGCTAAGGTTTGTTCAGTGTGTTGTGTAGGCTTCCTGATGGAGGGGACTAGTACCTCTGTTTCGGTGGATGATGCTGGATCTTGTGTTTCTGGTGGGAAACACTGTGTCTGGCGGTGTGTTTTGGTATTTCTGTGACCTTATTATGATTTTAGGCAGCTTCTGTGCTAATGGGTAGGTTTGTGTTCCTGTCTTGCTAGTTGTTTGGCATAGCGTGTCCAGCACTATAGCTTGCTGGTCATTGTGTGGAGCTGGGTCTTAGCTTTGATATGGAATTCTCTGGGGGAACTTTCACCATTTGATATTATGTGGATCCAGTCACTATCTGGTGAAACAATGTCCTGATCTTGGCTCTCCCACCTCAGAGGCAGAACCCTGATGCCTGGCCAGAGCACCAATCCCCTGTCAGCCACATGGCTCAGAAGAAAAGGGAGAAAAAGAAAGAAAGAAAGAAAAAATAAAATAAAAGTTATTAAAATAAAAAAAAATTAGAAATAAAATAAGTGAAAAGTAATTTAAAAAAAGAGCCCTTCCCTAGTGGTGTAGTGGTTGAGAGTCTGCCTGCTGATGCAGGGGACATGGGTTCATGCCCCGGTCCAGGAAGATCCCACATGCCACGGAGCAGTTGGGCCGGTGAGCCATGGCCCTGAGCCTGCGTGTCCAGAGCCTGTGTTCTGCAATGGCAGAGAAAGAAAGAAGAGAGCAACCAAACTGAAAAAGAAATCCATCAATTGTAACCAGTGCTAAAAACTATCCTAAATAAAAAAAAAAAAAAAGACAGACAGAACCCTGGGACAAATAGTAAAAGCAAAGCTATAGAGACAAAATCACACAAAGAAGCATACATAGACACACTCACAAAAAGAGAAAAAGGAAAATAAAGAAAAATCAGGTATTCCACAGGTGCAGGGTAAATCAAGTTGATTGTGGAGATTTAGTCTGCTGCTCCTGATGTTGCTGTGAGAGATTTCCCTTTCTCTTCTTTGTTCACACAGATCCTGGGGTTCAGCTTTGGATTTGGCCCCGCCTCTGGGTGTAGGTCACCTGAGGGCTTCTATTCATTGCTCAGACAGGACGGGGTTAAAGTAGTAGCTTATTAAGGGGCTCTGGTTCACTCAGGCCAGGGGGAGGGATGGGTACATAATGCAGGGCAAACCTGTGGCGGCAGAGGCTGGTGTAACATTGCAACAGCCTGAGGTGCACCATGTTCTCCCAGGGAAATTGTCCCTGTATCACAGGACCCTGGCAGTGACAGGCTGCACAGTCTCCTGTGAGGGAAAGTGTGGATATTGACCTGTGCTTTCACACAGGCTTCGTGGTGACTGCAGGAGGAGCCTTAATGTGTCATGCCCATCTCTGTTGTCCACACTGATAGCCGTGGCTCGGGCCCATCTCTGGAGCTCATTTAGGTGGTGCTCTGAATTCCCTCTCCTCATGCACCCAGAAACAGTTGTCCCTTACCTCTTAGGCAGGTCCAGACTTTTCCCCAGACTCCTTCTTGGATAGCTGTGACACACTAAACCCCTTCAGGCTGTCGTCACACAGCCAACCCCAGTCCTCTCCCTGAGATCTGACTTCTGAAAGCTGAGTCTCAGCTCCCATCCCCCACCCACCATGGTGGGTAAGCAGACAAACCTCTCAGGCTGGTGAGCTCTGGTCAGAACCTATCCTCTGTGTGGGAATCTCTCCACTTTTCTCCCTGCACCCCTGTTGCTGCGCTCTCCTCCATGGCTCCAAAGCTTCCCAACCCCCACCACTACCCCCGATCTCTGCCAGTGAAGGGGATTCCTAGTATGTGGAAACTTTTCCTCCTTCACAACTCCATCCCAGTGGTGCGGGTCCTGTCCCTCTTCTTTTGTTGGTGTTTTTACTTTTGCCCTACCCAGGTACGTGGGTTTATTTTTACATTTTGGGAAGTCTGAGCTCTTCTGCCACTGTTTAGTAGGTGTTCTGTAGGAGTTTTTCCACATATAGATGTATTTCTGATGTATTTGTGGGGAGGAAGGTGATCATCACGTCTTTCTTTTCCATCTTGAAGGTCTCTCTTCTTGTCTTTTTGACAATAGACATCCTGACAGGTGTGAGGTGATATCTCATTTTGGTTTTGATTTGTGTTTCCCTGATGATTAGTGATGTTGAGTATCTTTTCATGTACCTGTTGACCATTTGCATACTTCTTTGGAAAAACATCTACTCAGGTTCTTTGCCCATTTTTTAATTATGTTACTTGGTTTTTTGCTATATAGATTTGTATGAGTTCTTTGTATATTTTGGATATTAGCCCCGTATTGGATATGTGGTTTACAAATATTTTCTCCCATTTCATTTGCTACCTTTTCATTTTGTTGATGGTTTACATAGCCAGAAAGAAGCTTTTTAGTTTGATGTAGTCTTGTTTGCTTACTTTTTGCTTTTGTTGCCTTTGTTTTGGTGTCAAGTTCAAAAAAAAAAAAAAAATTGCCAGGACCAATGTCAAGGAGTTTACATCTATGCTTCCTTCTAGGAGTTTTATGATTTCAGGTGTTATATTTAACTCTTTAATTCTTTTTGAACTGACTTTTCTGTATGGTGTAAGATAGAGAACCAGTTTTGTTCTTTTGCATTTGGCTAACCAGTATTCCCAGTGCCATTTATTGAAGATATTATCTTTTCCCTATTTTATATTCTTGCCTCCTTTGTTGAAAATTAACTGACCATATATTTCTTCTTAGAAGTTATACATGAAAACAAAGTTTCTTTTTAAAACTTAAAATGGTACCAATAAATCTAAAGACTAGCTTTGACTGCCTCCCAGGGTACCTGTCCCAGCCCTATCTTCGTTCCCATCCCAGAGAAAATCACTGTTAACAGTTTGGTGTGTTCCTCTCTAAACCTTATATATATATATACCATTTCATAATTTTCTAGGTATACATTATTCTGAAAATTGCTTCTACCTCTATATATTGTGACTGAGAGATCTATTTATGTCAGTTAATAGACATCTAAGACTTTACACTTGATAGAAGGGGACAATGAGGCTTATGAAATACAAAAGGCACTCTTAAGATCATGTAACTATTTAGTAATAATCCTGGACAAGAATCCAGGTCTTAATTTTAATTAAAGTCCTTCATCTCTCAGGTGTCTTCAATCAGAAGACCTAATCACATTATTTCATGGTGGCTTTTCACTTTGGTATAAGTTCTGTTACTTTAATGTTGAATTTTATTTTCAGATATACTTCTGTCAGCAAATAACTCAAATTTGGAAATTGAAAGACATAGAGTATAAAGAAAAATATGTTTTTAAACAGTACTCAATAGCAAACATCTAAAATACATGTTTATTTTTCTCAATGTCAGAACAAAGGGGAAAATTCTATTTTATGTGTGGTCTTTAACTGGTAACACATAGTAATCATTGCAAGCAATGTAAAGGACATATTGGAAGGCCTGAGTATTCCTATATAAGGCAATGTAGTGTTGGCTGGTAAAAAAGAATCACTAAAATGAAAGCCATAACTATTGAGGTGGTGTGGAAAATGTTTGAGAGAAGTTTCCCATTCACATCCTACACCTGATTACATGAGATTAAAAATGTCAAAGTTTAATTCCTCATCATAAAATTATCTGTAGATTTCCTCATTGAGAATAAGAGAAAATTCTCTCTCTCAAGTACTTATACTTGAGGCTTCCCCTCTCATACTAGGTGGAATGGCAAAACCAGAAGTCATGTAATCCCTAGCTAAAATTACTTCCCTATTCCTAGAGCAGTTATGGTTAGTGCCTGAACTTTTTTCACACAAACTGGTTTCTACTATTAAAAAGTATATCTATGTACATAAAACTCTATCACATTCCAAAAAGTGTGGTTGCTTTATCATACCACAGTATCATTTATTCCACATAGCACACTATAATTTTATGTAAGTTGATTATAATTGTAAATTGTCTTAATTTTGACTCTACAATGCTGCTTATTTTATTTCCTCTTCAGAGTTGATTTTATAGTCTATTATTTACCAGCATCAGAAATATCCAAGATGTATATCATTATTATCATAACCCAGACTATATATTGATCAAAGTATTATTTTATCAGTATTTTAAAATGAGTTCACTTTAAATGGGGTTCTGCTAATAACCTTATTGTTCTTAACTTACTCCTTCAGGAAGCAGCAAGATTTCTCCAAGAAAAACATAGTCTGTAACATTTTGCCATTTGATGGACAATATTTTACTATGCTAACATCTCTTCTTGTCCCCGTTTTTGTGAGTCACTGACAACGTAGTATACATAGGGATGTGACAGGAATGATATACAGCTGCAAGGCTTCAACTAGGCTGTCCTGTTTCCACTGGATGCCTTGAGCGTTTTGACATAGATAGAGAGCTTTATCAAGCTTGTTGTCCTGAACATAGCTCACCATCTCTCAATTGATAAATTACTGTTTCTAAAATTTTATCTTTTAGGTGAAAATATTTTGTGAAGAGATTAATCCTATGGTTCATTCATATTTCAGGGTCAATTATTTTAATCTGATGAGGTAAAAACTCTTTTATTAATATGAGTTTTGACTGAGAACAAAAAGGACTAAAGAGAAAAAAACATGAAAGAGATGTACACAAGCCCATGGTAGAAAGAAGTCACTGGATTTCTCCATCTTTAACTCCTTTCTTCCTTCTTTTCCATCTTTGTTATAGATAGAAATTTCCTTCTAACAGGAACACATAAAAACCTATTTCAAAGATGATGTTTCATTTCTTAATATAAACAACTTCATGTTTTTAAGATCCTACAATTAGAGAGTTAGCTTTTAAAGAGCCGGGTATAAACCTGATGTCTCCAAGTGCCCTGAGCTTTGGATTTTTAAAGTCCATTGATCATGTATATGAAATAAAATTTCAATAAAGTCCACCATACTGTAGTAATTATTTTTTTAACCTCAAAACCTGATGGAGGCTAAAATAGTAGGCAGAGATAATCAATCTTAGTTCCCACACTTCGACAAACCTAATTTAGACCTCTCTGAGAGTGGACAATCTAGAGTTCTGCTAGCTCAACATTGTGAATTTAGTATGAAGACCTATTCCCAGGCAAAATAGAATGTTAGATGGTCTTTTTATGAGACAACAGGATCGCAGGTGATTTTATTTAGTCATTTTTATCTCAATGAAAAGTAAATATTCTTAGTGTTCTCATAAGCTTTTTGTCACTAATGCATATTTTATAGACATAATTCAAGTGACTTTATTTCCCAAATGGCTTCGGTGCATTTTCATATGTTGTGTTTTGTTTGAATTCAAAGCAACTCCAGATTCTGAACATTTAAGTTTCATGCCACACAATGGCAGATAAATTTAATATGGGAAAAACCCTTTAGGAATGCAGATACTAGCTTCTTAAACAGGATTATTTCCTCTGGAGCACTAAGATATTATGAGAACAGAGATTTTTTTTTTTAATAGCTTAAGAATCAGTATACTTCGATGGGCTCCAAGTAAGTTAGTATTAAAACACATTAATTCATGATAATTTCTTAATCATAGTAAGTCCAGCCCTGGGCTAGATTTTACAGAAAAAAAAATGTTAACCTAAGCTGAAAAAATAATGCCTATACATATGAAAGAGTTTTTAACAATGCAAAGTACTCTACTTCAAGATATATACTGAGGTCTAAATTAGTGCTCCAGATGAGATGTGCTACAGAACTCAGAAGTGGAAACTCAGGGTGTAGACCGAAGAATGTGAGCATAAACTTTGGCAAGAGGTAACACTGATCTTGGCCCTGAATCATGGATACATGTGTTTTAAATGTTATTTTTCGTAGATTTCATTTTTTAGAGAAGTTTTAGCTTCCCAGAAAAATTGCACACGGAGAATCTCCATATACCTCTTAGCCTCACCAATATCATAATCTCCCCCAATATCAACATCTTCCACCAGCGTCATACATTTGTCACAATCAATGAACCTACATTGAAACATTGTTATCACCCAAAGTCCAAAGTTTACATTAGGTTTACTCTGGTGTTATACAATCTATGGATTCTGAAAAATGTATAATGACATGTATTTTCTATTGCAGTATCATACAGAAGAGTTTCATTGGCCTAAGAAAGGTCTGTGCTCTGCTCATTCCTCTCTTCCATCTAACCACTGGCAAAAACTGTTCATATTACTGTCTCCATAGTTTTGCCTTTTTCAGAATGGTGTATAGTTGGAGTCATACAGTATGCAGTTTTTTTATATTGGCTTCTTTCACTTAGTTGTAAAAATTTAAGATTCTTTCATGACATTTCATGGTTTGATAGTTCATTTCTTTTTAATATTGAATAATATTCCTTTATCTGGATGTTGCTTGGTTCCTTCCAAGTTTTGGCAACTATGAATAAAACTGCTATAAACACCCACACACAGTGTTTTGTGAGGACATTGAATAAGGTTTATATGTCCCGTGTAAATAAGATATGGAGAAAATATTTAATTAATTGAATAATTTATTTAGAGATCATAATAATCCTTCTTTACATGTTTTTTTTTTTTTTTTTTTTTTTGG
>NW_020172729.1:222208-225210 GCF_003031525.2 Neophocaena asiaeorientalis asiaeorientalis
CGAACCCGTGTCCCCTGCATCGGCAGGCGGACTCTCAACCACTGCACCACCAGGGAAGCCCTACATGTTTTTAATATAGAGATAGAGGACTATATGACAACTCCATAAAAGCATGTGAATATCTCGGGAAGTTTGATGGATATTCATATGACTATTATTAAGATATGAGTAAAGTGTTCAATTTAGGATTGAAGCTGAATGCAGTATTAAGGAAAGGCAAGGCAAAAGGACTGCTTGTACCAGTTCTCGGTCCCTGCCTGTCTTCTGCTCTGCCCGCATACTTTGAACTTCACCAAATACAAACTCTGCAGTTATTCAGATCTTTCTCTTTTGAAGTCATTGAATGATGATCTGTTTTGAGTTGAGTATGTCTGTTGGAGGGCTCAAAGCTTCCCCTTCACCTAAAAGGTTTATCAAAACCTTTTATCCAACTACAAACTGAACATAATTTCTGGTAAACATAAATATCTTCATTTTTTCTATTTCCAGTGATATTTTAATATCCATCCTACAATTATACCTCAGGCAACTCTCCTATTCCTTAATACAGCTCTGTGTTTATGTAAGGTTAATAAGGAAGAGGAAGGGTGATTTATCTTTATTATTTTTAATTTGATGTTTATATTTTTTTCAGATTTGGTAACATAGCCAAGAGAATATGGGGCCATATTGAGTGAGTCTAAAATACCAAACTATATTAATGACCTTGGCCATTACATAGAAATGTCCAAAAAGACAAATATTCTGGAACTTTCTGTTGGCTCTTAAGAAGTGTTCCTTCCCTCCCTTCCTTTCTTCCTTCACATTTAAAGAATTGCAAAAGATAAGTTTCTTGCCAAATAGGATTCAATCTGTCTAGGAAAGAGTATCAAACAGAACTTATCTACAACAAGATAAAAATGAAATTAAAATCCTTATTGTCGGTCACATTATTTTTTTCTTTTTTGCTACTGGTAACTTTGATGAAAATTTCTGTTTGGATGTTGTTTATAATAGAATTATGTTATGGAACAGTTCAAATAGAGTAGCCATGTTTATTTCTCCATGAAGAACATAGAAACTTAGAGTTGAAAGGCAAGTTTAGAATAAAACTATCCTAAAGCTTTCATTTTTAAGTTGAAGCCACTCAAGTCAAATGATTTTCCTTAGTTCATCTTAATGGTAGCCAGAAATGGTGCCCAAATCACCCAGCTTCTTGCATTGTAGCATAATGCATAATACCATAATGCATAAACCTATCATCAATATATTTAATGATAATTAAAATAAATCACTCAAAAGAGTCTCATAAAATCCCACAAGGACCCAGAGGCAAAAAATATACAAATCGGTTTTCACTGCAAAGTAAAGGAGCTGTTACAGTGGAGGATTACTGGACTGAATGTCAATATTATGACATAGTATGAGTGTATTTTGTGTTTGGTAATTGCAATCATTATTGCTTTTGTTGTGGTCATCCATTTACAATGCTTGGTGTCAGTTTATTTATCTCTTGTAAAATTAAAATACAGTGTGTGTGTGTGTGTGTGTGTGTGTGTGTGAAAAATATAAAAATTAAAAAAATTAAAAAATAAAAGAGTCATAATTTGGAGGAGATGGTGGACGTTTCAGCATTTTAGATGTATGTCCTTCGTAGAAAGCAAAACAGAACAAATTTATAGCACAAGTGTACATCTGATTAAATGATTCTTATCCCTACTTGTTATTCAAAGTAATAGAGTATAAATACCAATACAAGCTAATGTTCTTTCTGCACTCCTCTGTCCCTTTGTTGTCAACACATGTGCCTGCTTATGTTACATAAGATAGAGTGTATGTTTACCTTTTGTAATTATATGTATAAATATTTGATAGTAGTATACAGTTTTAAAAGGAAGCTTGTCAATAATGTGTCCATCACAAAATGGCTTTTCTCCTTAGCTTTAAGGCACATTTGTCATTCACTAACCCATTAAAAAAGAAATAGTTCACAGAATTTCCAGTTGACATATTCTAAAACCATCACCTTTCTTGTGGTAACAACCCCTTTGAATTAATATATTCAAGATCAAAGGTCTTCCATTATAACAGGGATATTAAGAAATTAGATATCCATGGCATTGTATAGTCAATGGTAAGTCTACTTTATTTCCTTGCAAGAAAGTAATTTAAATAAACCACGTTTTACTGTAATTATAATGTTATAAAAAATATAATCCATCTAGGGTGGAGTGAAGTTGGAAATTTTAGCTTGTGGTACAGACAAAGAATCCTAGTTCTAAAGAGATTATTTAAATTAACTTACTATAACTGTACATTGGTGAATACATTGAGTTAATGTTGGGTCAGTAGAATCTCTTCATGTATCAGTATACCTGAGGGAACCTGGTTACCCTGAGTGTTTTTTAAAGGGGATATATCACTTATTTGTGAAATAGCATGTATTAACTTCTTATGTAACAAATACAATTGATAGAAGTGTTGTCCCTTATATTAAAATGCATTTTAATTTTTAATATATTTTAAATTAATACTTTATATTTTAGAACAGGTTCAGTTTTATATTGAGTGGAAAGTACAAAGAGCTCCCCTAAACTCCCTATTCCCACACACATACAACCTTCTCCACTCCCACTATCAACATTTCACAACAGAGTGATACATTAATTACAACTGATGAACCTACCTTAACATATCATTATTACCCAAAGTCCATAGTTTATATTAAGGTTCACTCTTGGTGCTATACATTCTATGGGTTTTGACAAATGTATAATGACAGGTATCTACCACTGTAGTAACATACAGAATAGTTTCACTGCCCTAAGAATCCTCTGTGTTTCATGACTTCACCCCCACACCATCTTTAAAAACCATTGATCTTTTTACTGTCTACTTTTGCCTTTTCCATAATGTCATATAGTTGGAGTCATACAATATGTAGCCGTTTCAGATTGTCTTCTTTTACTTCGTAGTATGAGCTTAAGATTCCTTCATATCTTTTCATGGCTTGATAGCTCATT
>NW_020172730.1:0-32529 GCF_003031525.2 Neophocaena asiaeorientalis asiaeorientalis
AAAGCAATTATACCCCAATAAAGATGTTAAAAAAATTATATTCAACTGGAACAATATTTTAAGTAACACAAACTCTTAGATATATTTCACACTAATTTATAAATAGCTAAAAGTAACTTTAACCCAACACTGATTTTGTTGCATCATTTCAGTAAAATTTGCTTGATTTCAGAATCCTTTTGTCACAGAGCATTTCAGAAGTCAAATCTTTTTTTGAACATGTAAGAGAAATGCTGCCCTGGTGCTCTATAAACTTTACAACTTCATACAAGAGTTTAGTAACCATCCCGAAATCAAAAACTAGATTCAGATTACAAAAATATTCTACATAATTTGAAATCACAGAAACGAAATGAGGAATTGGTTCAACCCAGTGAGCCTAAAATATACTGTAGAGAGAAAAGAACTAGGATTCTGCCAATAGGATATTCTTTCCCGCCCTTGCCTATATTAAACCAAAATTCCTAATTCAAAGTGAATAATTGATTAGTCAATCCTAGACTACTGAGTTTCTGGTCACCAGCAGGGAGGCACAGGCAGCATGACATGTTACAAATACACATTTCTACTTTTTCTTAAATGGATCAGACTATTGATTAATTTTTAAAGATCACCCTTGAGGGCCTGATTTCCAGCTATTATTTGCTCCTGTGAATATAAAACAAAGGCTCTGAGTACTCTCCTCTCACTTTGTGGAGTTATGATCTAAGCCCGTAAAACATTTCTATAGGCTCATGTTCCCATGGTCACATGTGTGTAAGAACAATAATTGGCTAGGTCTCTAAATGTCTGTATCAACTGTTAGGCTTGTTCTCATTAAGGCTTGGCTTGAGTGGCCACTGGGACCTTTCAGTGACCTGAGTCATCTTACTGAATTCATCCATTCACTCGACAGATATTTTTGAGGGCCAACTATGAATCAGGCAATGCAGAATATCAATCAGCCAAACAGGTGACAAACAAGAGCCACTCACAGTTTTAGCAGAATAGCCCAACACCTTCAAGGCTACTACATGTGCAGGACCTGTTAGCCAAAATATTCAGTGGTCTGATACAAATCTGTTGAGGGGAACTGACCTGTGTGGAAATACTGCACTGTGAAATATGGATATGGTGTGACTACTTTCCAGAATCTCAAATCGAATTATGCTCTATGGATTGATTCAGAAGCATTTATGCTTACTAGAAGTATAGAAAATAGGAATGAAATCTGATTTCTCTTCCCAAAGTTAACTCCTGACTTCCTTTGAAGTCTATGGTCTCTAATATTACCAGAAGTTTTTCACCTGGAGGTAAAGAATAATCCTACTTTAGGCTGAAATATATTAAGGAACTATTTGGCTTTTGTTTTTGTTTTTCCAGTAAAACTTTAAAAAAAAAAGCTTAACATGGATTTTATGTATATGCTGACTTTCATTAAGCTATTGCCTTTGCTTGAGGCTGTCAAACAGAATTTTGGAACTGGAAAAGATCTTTGATATAAACTATTACAGTGATATTAGAAGTGTTAAACACAGGACTCCAGGGTCTACCATGAGGTGGAGGAAGATGGTATGCATGGGTGAGACCCTGAACCCCAGAGCCACCCTGCTTCCATATTTTATCTGTTTATAATCCCAAGAACATTTATTTAAAGAAAGGGATATATAAGTATATTTTTTAAAAGAGTAAAATCGTTGAATTAGTATAGCTCTTTTGTGTTATGGATGAAGATATCGAAACTCAGACAGAAACCCAACTTGCCAAAGATCCCATAGTGGGTAGGTGACAGTACCTGGACTCAAATCAGTATCTCCCCATTTCTTGTTCAAGAATTGTCCAGTAGGCCATGCCACCTACTGGTAAGGTACTCAAATGGCCAAAGTACTAAGGTTATGACTGTATTTCAACAGACTGGAATGATACAGTTTCTCTTCCTTTCAGGATCTTTGTCATGTTCTGTGATCTCCCGTCTCATCACCTCTGGGGGTAAGGACATCTTACAGCATAATAATGACTCAGTTTTGCTCGAAGAAGGTATTAATACTACCAGGAAGGCTTGTTTGTCTGTAAAGGCTCTATACTAAAGAATGTGAGAATCCACAGTTGTGCTCCAGAATGGAGCCAGGAAAGCATCAGGTTCTCTCCAGGATTAGCTACAAAGGGCAGTGGTAAGCTTGAACTGGGACCCTGGTGGGGGAAGACAGAGGTGATGGAAGGGAAAAATGAAGGAGCATCAGAATTAAAGCACTTCTAGATACTTCTGAAGCAGAATCTGTTCAATGGAAAGGCAACCCAAAGAGAGAGCTAAGGGAACATTTTCTACTACCCTTTGGTCTCCAAGTGTGTTTAATACGGAGTTCAAGACTGTACTACACAAGCTTCCAGATCAAAGACTTTCATGTGAATTTCACTATTTTATAATTAGGTGACAAATGTTAACACCTACCTACCCTTAACCTTCCAGGATGTAGAGAACCATTATGTAAAAACAATTGTTGTGTTCACAGCTAATGATTAATAATAAATTTCGGTAGTTAGTGTGTCTTACCGAAGAGGTGTATTACCTTCTCATACAGAAAAAAATGAAACAAAGACTGTTTTATATAAAAATGAAGATAATCAAGAGAGAACATCATAGCTAAGTCTATACAAAAAGGAAAGACCAGAGGATAATATAATGGACTCAAAATCAAGTCCTTTTTTCTGTTTATTAGTCCACTGAGAATTATCGATGCCTGCACTTTGTCCAATTTTTTGATAGGCAATAATTGTATCTGGGAATGGACTATCATTTGCTGGTTCCAGCCTTAGAGCCTCAGTCTTCCCAATCACTCAGGTAATGTGTGTTTATATCTGGATCATTGAGTCTAGGAAACATCCTCACTTGTGCCTTTTTCAGTCTACTTTAACCATGATCTTATTCTACCTTCCATTCTGAGTTTTTTGATCAACTGATTTATGGCTTTTGCTTAAAATTAAATTTTTAATTTGTCTTAACTGATAAGTGAAAGAATAAAGAATACAACCACAGTCAAGTTTGTAATGCCCAGTTTTCCATAGTGATTACATCTCACTTTGCACCTAGGGAGCCGTACCTTTACAGCCTTGTGTCCCAAGGGCAATAGTATTAGTTAAGAGGATAGCTCTGGAGTCATGCTGCCTGGATTCAAATCCTGGCTCTTGCAAGTACAAGCTGTGCGATCTTGAATCTATCACTTAACATCTCTATGCTTCTGTTTTCTCATCCATAAGTGGAGATAATAATAACAATACTGACTTCTTCATAGGGTTGTTGGGAGGCTTAAATGAGATAATAGATGTAAGCTGCTAAGAACAGTGACTTGCACACAGTAAGTACTTGATAAATGTTGGCTATTATCAATTTTACACTATTGTGTGGATCATGGGAGTAAACCCTTTTTCTGATTTAAGTCCCTATAGGGAATGTGAGCCATTTCTTTTTCTAGTTGACAGTTGATGTAACATCCTCTGTCCCTCCTGAACATCCAGCACTGAGTCATAGCTTGTATCCCATGAGTGTTGACTACATTTTGCCCTCTTCTAATTATGTCATTTTCTCTTTCTCCATCACTCTCATTGTCATTATCATCTTCATCTTCATCATCATCAGTATTGAGTACAGTGCCAAAGACCAAATTCAGAAATTTCAATTTACTAAAAATTCAAGAAGCTAAAATGCAACAGGCAGTAGATGAGATATGGGACCAAACAAAGAGTGAGATGCACATACTGCCTGGAGAGATCCATGGTCTCCAGTCGGGGAGACACAGTAGAGTCTCATTAACACTGATGCAAGATTCCTAAGCTCCATGGGGACCCACAATCATCAATTATTCTTCCTTTCATGTTGTCTGGAGCTCATAAAGAGTTCTGAGCCTAGGGGTGACAATCAGAAGTCAGATACAGAGGTGAGGTCTAATCATGACTCTGACTCTCATCGTACCAGCCATGGTCCCAAGACTGTGACAGTTTCAACAGACACTCCAGCAGGATCCCAGAAGAACAAAAGGCCTGAGATACTGTGAGCCCAAGGACCAGGTGACTGGCCTTCAAATATCTAAAGGACACAGGCAGTGCAATAGCACCCTTTCTTCAAGGCCCTCATTGTCTCTTGCTCAGCATAGGCTGTGCTGGAGGCTTGGCACTGAATGAAAGGATTGGATGTGATACTGTGGGACACAGCCAAATTCCTAAAGTGAGCCACAGCTATGGCTAAGACCCAACCCCTGCCAGTGGAAACCAAAGACTAGTGGTTGAGAAATGCTTGCTTGGCCTATTCAAAATGGTGGTGAAAACATGGTGCCAAAGTACCATCATCAACATCAGCATCTTTACTACAATTTATTATACACTTACTTAAGCTGGACCCGTATTCAAACACATGCTTCATACATAGAAACTCATGATATAGATATCATTTCCTCCATTTTACAGAAGAGGAGACTGAAGCTCTGAGAATTTAGGCAAACTGTACAAGATCACACAGCTACCAAGTAGCAGCCCAGTTTCTCTAAGGGATAAAGACAGTTAATTGAATATATATACCCACAGCCGACTAGCTGCCATAATGTTGGTAGGTGAGACAAAGTAAGTTACTTAACTGTTTTATTGTAATTCTACTTTGTCTATATTATACCGAGAACTGTCTTTTTGTATAGCTATAAGGGGTGTTGTATGATGAAGCATTAATTACTATTTATCTGCCATGCAATATTTTCTGTTTGCTCTGGGTGGCCAAACTGATTTTCTCTTTTCTTCACTTCCACCTATATAAAAGAAATTTATTCAAAACTGGTTCCACTAGATAATTTTATAGTCCCAAGACTGGAAATAAATAGTTTCTCTAGAATTTGCAAAATCTATCATGATGTTTCACTATAGAAATCAGATGTCAGCAGTGGGTCCAATCTGGCCTCTATTCTTTCCTCTTTAGAGAAGTACATTTGTTGATTGGTCTTAGTGAGATATGTCTTACATTCTGAATGTATTGTGCTGTGTTGCATTAATCATTACATGGCTACAGGGGATGAAAATAACCAGTTTCCTTAATTAAAGTGTTCTGGTAAGACAAGAGGTGCTCTATTCATCACTTT
Source organism: Neophocaena asiaeorientalis asiaeorientalis (assembly GCF_003031525.2). NCBI lineage: Eukaryota > Metazoa > Chordata > Mammalia > Artiodactyla > Phocoenidae > Neophocaena > Neophocaena asiaeorientalis. The sequence goes on from NW_020172730.1 coordinate 5,097, forward strand.
TCATTTGTCGTGGCTAATAGTAATAGCAAAAATAATACCTTGAATTTAGACAGTTCCTTTCTTCCAAGAAGTTCAAAGCTCTAGTATGTCCAGTATATCATGAGAACAGATAGATGCATTAAAAAGTAACGAAACTGAGTTATTTGTAGTGAGGTGGATGGACCTAGAGTCTGTCATACAGAGTGAAGTAAGTCAGAAACAGAAAAAAAAAATACCATATGCTAACACATACATATAGCATCTAAAAAGAAAAAGGTCATGAAGAACCTAGAGGTAGGATGGGAATAAAGATGCAGACCTACTAGAGAATGGACTTGAGGACACGGGGAGGGTGAAGGGTAAGCTGGGACAAAGCGAGAGAGTGGCATGGATATATATACACTACCAAATGTAAAAACCTATAGCTAGTGGGAAACAGCCGCATAGCACAGGGAGATCAGCTCAGTGCTTTGTGACTACTTAGAGGGGTGGGAGGGAGAGAGATGCAAGAGGGAAGAGATATGGGGATATATGTATATGTATTGCTAATTCTCTTTGTTATAAAGCAGAAACTAACACACCATTGTAAAGCAATTATACTCCAATAAAGATGTTAAAAATAAATAAATAAATAATTGTGAAAAGAATACGAAAAAAAAAGAACAGATAGATGAGTACTAGTGAACTTGGCAAGGAGAAAGAGATGTTATTTATGCCAAATTAAAACACTAAAATGAGACCATAATTTATTTGCTGAATGTATTATCTTTCTTAAGATGAATGCAATGTGGTGTAAGAAAGGAAAAAAACCCAAAATTTAGATGCAGGCTATTGTGTGTAAATCTTGGCTCTGTCATTAACTAGCTGGGGATTCATACTGAAGCAAATTTTAACCTTGTTAAACCTGAAGGTTCTCACCTATAATAGAGAATTAGTGAATACCTATCTCATATGATTATTATGAAGATAAAATAAGTATGGAAATGTATATATTTATATTTCATATGATTATTATGAAGATACAATAAGACTTAAGTATGGCACTTTATAAAACATGAAGTTTTATAACACAAATATTACTGTTTTCTCATGAAGCTAGTAGAAAAAATTTCAAGCAAGCTAACTTGCATAGGTGCACATTATTCTCTACAGTCTATGCTCAACTTTCTACTCTCCTGTCCCTCTCCTGGTACCTAGCATCCACTGGAATGCTCATCGATGTTTGTTGGATTGGGATAGATTAAATCAGATCGGGTTTATGTTCTTTTATAAAGATTCATAAAAACAATAAGTATGGGAATCTGATGTCCCATGCCTTTAAATTCTGGGAGATCGGATTTGTAACCCATAAGAATAGACGAAGTAGTCCTAAACTGATTCAAGAATAAGAATTTTGGAGGTTAAGAATTATTTAGGAAATCAACAGAATCCATGCTTTTAAATGCAGTAAAGTGAGAATTTTTTTCAATGTTTCTCATATATAATTTATTATCCAAGAAAGGATTAGGGTGTCTCTAAATAAATAGCAGTTAGTATTTAGATTTCTAGTCCCAAATGATTCCATGGACTATTAAAGGTAACTATCGCCTCTTTGGGAAAATAGTTTTGCAATACGATTTCAACAAGGAATAATAATCAACTGCATGTATACATCATTTTGCCCTTAAAAAGGGCTCTCCTATCTGTTATCTAATTCATCCTCATAGTAGTTCCCAATTTTACAGATAAGAAAACAGAGTCATAGACTATGTGACTAGATCCTAAGTGATGAGGTTAGGATTAAAAATCAGTTCTTCATTGGTTGAAAAATTCAACCACTCTAGGAATAAGAAATACCATGAAAGGACACTTAACTCTAAGGATTAAAGAGGAATAAATGAATGAAAGATGGATTTAGCTGACTTTATAAACAAAAAGAGAGTGGCTTTACCACCACTGCCAACAAAAACTGAACAGCACAGTCAGGTCTTTGAAGCTGATCTACTGAGTCCCTAAGAGAAAGTTGGGATGTAGGGTTTGATGGTTGTTGGTGGTGGTGATGGTAGGTTGGGTATTTTGTTGGGCTCTTTTTTTTATATTATTATTGGTTTTATATTGCAGTTTTGAATTTTTTCCTATAATTGAATAAACAATAATTTGACCAACTGACCAAATGAACTAGGTGTTTTGCCCTCAAGAAAACATAACCTAAAAATACAAAAGGAGAAAACAGAAATAGAATAAAAAATAATGGAGTTAAGGTGAAAATATAATAATGGACATTAAAAATGGACAGCAAAAAGGAAATAATGCAGGAAATGGAGTATACATGTTGGACTTAATTATGTGCTCCTAGAAAGCTGAAGAAAAGAAGATCTTTCAAATATTTAATCCCTTTACATTTTTTACTTAATTGTTTTTGTATCTTTTCCTGCAAAACATGATAAAATGGAAAATAAATTTTAAATAATCACCCGAGATCCTAATATAAAAGTTATTCTTTATTTTACATTTAAGCCTTCCCAGACTACTTTTGGAAAGACTTCAAATACTCTTTCTAAGTCCTTTAAGAAGGGAGTAACTGCGTTCTGATTTATCTTTGTGTAAGTGCAGGCTTCCATGCAGTATGTTTGTTTAGAATGAAATTTGGGGTGGCAGCAAATCTCTTCTGGGCTTCCTGCTGGATTCTTGTATATTTCTCTGTGTAATGTCACGGAAAGAGCTGGACTGGGAGAAATGACGCTCTCTTTCAAAGAAGTACTTATAAAGTATACATATCACATGGACTGTTATCCAAGACTCATCAACAACCTTCTTACAAAAGATGTAAACTTTCTTAAAATAAAAGCTACCACTCACTGAGAGTTTCTGTTAGTCAGATACAGTACCAAATGCTGTATATAATTTTAATTTTCATCTAACCTTACAACAACCCTGTGAGTGGGTATTATTATTCCCATTTGACAGTGGAGGAAATTGAAACAGAAAGAAATTAAGTAAGTAACCCATGATCAGGGAGCACACAAGTTGAAATTAGGATGTAAGCCTAAAGCTCCAAAGTTTCAAAGACTTTTTGGATGTGGTGACTGCTGTAAAAGCAATGAGCATAAAGTCATGCTGCTCTTATCTGAAGGCAAGACATCGGGAGCTCAAGTCCGACAGTTGCTGGATGCAGGTTTTCACTGGAATTGGATTTGACCCTAGGAGAGAGCTTAGTGCATCCTGAAGAATGGCAGATTGGCACATACTTTAGACTAGTCATCTACTTTGTTCATCACTTTTCCAGCATCACTTTAAGCCACTTGGTTCTCTACTCTATTTATTCCTTCAGTTTTGATATTGAGAAGCTAAACCAAAATATGCTGTATCATCTTGCAGGGAGACACTATGGACCTACAAAAAAGAACATGACCCTGGGGGTACCTTGGACACACCTGAGTCCCAGTTGCAGCTCTGCCATGCACTAACTCTGTAGAAAGCAATAAAAAATAACAATAGTAACTAGGTGTGAGGCACTGTGCCAGGGCTTTACTTATGCTATTTCATTCAATCTTCAGCTATTCCATGATGTATTTATAGTCTCCTCACATAACAGACTAGGAAATCGAGGTCCAGGAGCTTCCAGAGTTTGAATTCAGGCCCAACTACTCACTCTCTACGTGATCCTGGGCAAGCTACTTAACCTTTTAAAGCCTCAGTTTATCATCTATACCAAACTCATAGAACTATTATAAAAATATAGTAAAAACTTGGCACACAAAGGCTGCTTGTCTTATTCAATTTGATATCTCTTCTCAACGTCTAACAGAGCACCTTGAAATAGTAGGAATTTAGTTGTGGTTTAATTTAGTATCGATATGTAGATTGGTTGACACACAGGTGGAATGGTGCTGAAAGGATGATATGAAATAAGCATTTGTGGATTAAATCCTTAGGAAGCAGGAGAGCTGGTCAGGCCTCTTGAAAGACGACTCATGTGGACTATGGGTCTCATTTTCTCTGCCTTCAGCCTTCTTATCATGGACCTGAACTTTAACTTGGGATGTTGGAGACAGGAGAGAGGTGATGTGGAAGATCGCTTCCTGTGGGACCACCTCTCCCCAATTAGCTAAACTGTAAGTATCCTCCATGGTGTGGCTTTAATATGCTTTCTCCACTTCATGTAGTACAGGCTTTCCTTCAATACCTAATATACCATCCATTCCAGATCAATGGCTTCCTATGCCTCAAAATACCTTCATCTTTCAAACTTCTGTTGATTCTATCCTACTTACCTATAATATACTTTCCACCATCTCTTCTGATCAATCTTCCAGATTCTCTTAGAGCCCAAATGGCATTTCTTTTAAGGGTCTTCTTGCATTTTAACAAAGTTAACTGAACTAACCCAACACACTCAGCCTGGTATTACAGTGAATACTTCCCCCCGGCACCCATACAGATATATGCTCCCACAGACACATACCCAGGGAAGTAATTTTGTCTTATTCCTCTCTGTACTCAAAACAACTACTACAGAGCCTGGCCCAGGATAATTTTTATATACTTGAATGAAATAATATGAGATGTAATCAGAACCCCTTGTCCTTAAGCTCTGCAATGGACCATAAATCAGGATGTGTGTTCCCTGAGGGACTGACTTTATGTTCTCCATCCCCCTCAATCTCTGCTTTAAATATTAACATCCTCAAAATGGCTGAGTTTTGCCCTCCATTATAATGGAAACTGGATTGGGTTAGAATTGTTTTAATAGTGAAAATAGGAAGATTACTGATGAATCATCCTCCTTAGTCACAATATGGCCAAGCTTAGGACACACTGAGAGGGAATGCTACCCTTAACCACATCTGAAAGAAAGAATGTCAACTGGGTCTCTTTCCATGATTCTTGGGTCGGGTTTCATCAGAAGTGTTGCAGGGCTATTTTACACTGACACCAAGGTAGAGCATGGTCAGGACAGGCCAAAGTAACTAAAAGGTAAGCAGTGAGGTTGCAGCACCAGGTTCTGAAGTCATAATCCTATTGTCAGCTCTACTTTCCCAGGGCTTCCATGGTCTGCATGTAAAAGTACCAGATGCTTTAAAGGCAGAGTTCTAACCACCAGCATTATTGTGTACACGTATCTGTCCTATTCCCTTCTCCGTGCAACAAGGAGCAAAGAAACAATAAAATTAAGAAAAAGTAATTGGTCAACTTCCATGACCAATCATGGAATCAACATGTATTTATTGAGGACCTGTTGTATGCCAGGAGTTAGGCATGGAGGATACCACAGTAAGCAAACACAGCCACAGCTCCTAGTGTCATAGCAAATGGCACAGCAGTGAAGAGCATGGGCTCTAGAGCCAAACCACCTTTCTGGTCTGATGACCAACTCTGTCACCTGTAAGTCATGTGACTTTGAATATAAATGGATTAAATCTCTCTGTGCCTCAGTTTCCTCATCTGTAAAATGGGAATGATAATAAGAGTATTATCAATAATCTTAGGATTATTTTAAACGTTACATGACATATGTAAAGCCCCTGGGATATAGTAAACTCTTGGTAAATTTTAGCCCTTTGTGTTTTAACTTTGTGAGGGACACAAACCTCAACCAAAACAGTCCTAATTACATTGGAAACCAACATGATTATAACTGAGCCATAAGTGGTAGGCTAGTAAGAGTAAACACTGGAGATACATAAACTGGTCTAATGGTCAAAGAAGGTTTCACTGGGGAAATGTGTTGGGGGAAAGTGGAGTGGGAGTTGTTCAAGCATGAGCTCTGAGGTGAAGGATGCAGAGCACTTTCTAGAAACTGAAAGAGCCGTGAAGCTGGAGCACTTCTAGCAAGAGCTGGGGAGCCTGGTCCAAGACAAAGTGAAGAGGTGAGCTCACATGCCATTGAGGGCCAGGTAATATAATGGAGGAGCATGGCTGAGAGTTCAGAGTGTTTTAGAATTATATAGTCAAAATTACTCGAGCAGTAGAAACGTGGAACTAGTACAGAGATCCAAAGGTTTCCAACAGGACACAAATCTTTGCCATGTGAAATTGTATTTTTAAGATAGTTGGAGGAAGAAGTAAACTGTGGGGGAGCTCCTCCCCAAACTCTCACATCCTTCTTCCCTCTGACCTTAGCCTCAGCATGTCACCCCAGCAGCAGAGAAGGTTGGTTAGAGAGAAGCTTGCACTCAGGGCAGATGCTGCAAGTCATGAGTATTTACATGACACCAGAGGGGACTGGGGGCTTCAAATTTACAAGGGAAGAGTAACTATGGGAAAAGAAAGAGATGGAGGGGATACTGGCATTTGGGAAAGGAGATGTTAAAAGTCAGAGGGATTATAGGAAGGAGTGGGACAGAATAGCATTAGGAAGGACAAAGCACCTACAGGGCACTCAAATGGCAAGCCAATCCTGGAAGTCCCCAGAGGATGTATGGTTGGCTTGCAAAGGCATCTCCATACTTCTCTACACCACTGGGATCAATTTCCTACCTAGGACTCTGCGTGGTTTGGGTTTATCACTGGAACTGCACCAACGTTGCTTAAATCTATTTAGAGTATGTGTGTGTGCTTCAGAGAGCAGGAGAAAGGCAGGCACTGGAGTAAGAAGAGTCTGATCTCACTCTCCCCGCTCCATCATTGGCCACATCCTTGCCTACAATGGCTACAATGACTACATTGGCTCCCTTCCTGGTAGGCTCCTCTGGGGAGGGAAGTCATCCACAGAAATATCTACTCCAATGTGCTATGGTACTTGAGACCACATTCCATTTTAAGGATTGAGTTTCCTCCAATATAAAATGAGGGACCTGGAACAACTAAGTTCAAAAGACCTATGTGAGGCTTCAGTTCTACCTTCAATTCTTGACAGAGCCCACTGCTCCCTTTTTCTACCTTTTCTGTTTTAGACTCATAGATTGCCAGAGGTGGAAATCCTATTATTTTCCCTATAGAAGATATGAGGTAAAACAATATGCCAAGATTGGGTGTGAGGGGGGAGAGAGAGAAACACTCCTAATCAAGGTGGATCAGCTACAAAATTTGTTGGGCCTAGTGTAAAATGAAAATGTAGGGCCCCTTGTTCAATAATGAAGAACTTCAAGAAGGCAACAACAGAGCATTAAGCCAAACACAGGGCTCTTCCAAGCACAGGGCCCAGTGTAACTGCACACGTCACATGCCCATGAAGCAGTCTTGCTCCTGATGCAGTGCTCTTTCCTCTATTACATGCTGATTGCTCCTTTCTCCCCACTCCTAGCCTCTATTAGACTGTAAGTAATAGAGAAATAAATGACATTTTTAAGAAATATTTATTTCTTTATTTAGGCTGCTCTGGATCTTAGTTGTGGCACGCGGGCTCTTCGTTGCTGCATGCAGGTTCTTTAGTTGTGGCATGCGAATTCTCATGCATGTGGGATCTAGTTCCCTGACCAGGGATCAAAGCCGGGCTCCCTGCATTGGGAGCGCAGAGTCTTAGCTACTGGACCACCAGGGAAGTCCCAATAAATGACATTTTAAGTTTGAAAGACTATGACTTAATTCTTGAAGGGAAACTATTCAATCCCTGAAAAGAAAGCAAAGAAAGAAATAAAGTTGAAGGATACCTCCTCCGTTTTTTACCTTCTCCAAAGCTCTCTTCACTTCTAAGACACTGCAGAAAACAACGTCAGAATCTGGAATTCAGTAGGTTGGAGATTTGCAGGCGAGAAAAATCACAAATTGGGCTTTCTGAGTAAAAGCCAGTATGCTAAAATAGGTGAGCAACAGAGACTACACCTCACCCCAAGGAACAGCTCTGGACAGTCCTTATTTCTTGATATTTGAATGGGTTACTGAGAAAGACCATCCAGATCCAACAAAACAAAGTTACATGAGGTCAGTACAAAGTCCCACTCTTAGGGGCATTACAGAACTCAATCGTATTGATGCATGGAAAAGGCCAGGGTATGAGAGGCTGGTAACATGATGCATGGTATGAGCCAAAGGTCTGATAAAGCTAAAGGCACCACATGCTGACCATATTGACAGAAGTATAAAGGCCAGGGTGAGAAAGGTAAAAATATATCCTATGCCAGTGTTGGGGGTAGAGTGCAGGGGGAAGGATGTTCTCTGTTTTAAGCTCTTCACTGTAAATAAGAAAGGGTAAAAAAGGGGAGGAGGGCTGTAGGTCAGGATGGAGAAAGATCTCAAAACAGCACCACCTAAGGATTGGTTGAGGGAGGAAGGAGTTCTTCACCTGAAGAAGAGCGAGTCAAGGAAGTTGTGGACGTGTTTGAAAGGCTGTCTGTTGTGTGGGAGCTGGATTCAACATAGTCAGTGTGGCTCCAGAAATCAAAAGACTTGGGTGGGTGGAAGACAGGAAGACAGGATGAACCCCTGTTACTGGAAGTTATGGCAATCAGCACCTGTGCATGCTCTTGCAAATTGGAAGTTCTGCTGGGTGGGACCCCTGCGTTATCTTCCAAGTCCATGAACTCCTGGGAATCAAACACATGAAAAGATAGTGCGTGTCTTGAGTCTTGAGGTGATATATTTCACAACTGAACTCAACATATTTCAAAGATTTCATAACTTCCAGGATGGTAAGGGGGAGGGGAAGCACCGGCATCTATAAAGAGTTACCTAGAAGAACATGGGTTAGACACTTTACAGATACCTTCCAGAGTGAAGAGGCGCCTGAGACACCGCTGCAGGTGCATGATAGGTACTAGGCTAGGACTAGGGCCAGGACAGAGTTTTGGCATAATACTAAAGCTGGCCTGGAATGAAAGAGTAGTGGCTGTTCTCCAAAGACATTTTCTTTGACCAATCGTGAGCATAGTTTAGCATCAGCAGCATCTTTTGGCTGTGATAAGAGAGGAAGAAAAAGAAGTTTTGTGTTTTTTTTCTAATGCAAAGCCTGGGCCTGTTGCCTTTTACAATGATATATATAGTGCTTTTGTCAAGCCAGTCTGATTCCTCGTTTATTTTCTTTGGATTACTCCACCCTGCTGTGGGAAAATTAACTCTTTGGCACATCCACAGGTACACAATCCTGTAGACATCCACCCCCGACAGCATATCCTCGGGAGCCACACTGAGGCTACCAGGTTACAAGAAGGGCTTAAAGTCCAATTAGAGTCTAATGAGTTGTGCTAATTGGGATTATTCTTGCAAATTGGTTAAAATTCTAATGAGTTGGCCTTAAATGGAACCTCCAGTCGATGTTTACTCTGGCTCTACCCCAGCGAATTTGTAAGACAAATGCAATATCTCTGTCCTTGCCAGCCTCAGTGAAAATGGGGAATAACATTACTGAACACCAGAAAGTCACAAGCATTAATCATCATTTTAGGCTGCTAAAAATGCTGTCGGCTACTTATACAAAAACTGATACCAAACACAGTGGATGTTTTCTAGGAAAGAAGCATCCACCATGTGCCAGGTACTGAGCTAGGGGTGTCTAGAACTCAGGGTAAACACGATAAATACTTGCCTGATTTGATCAAAATTTCCAAAGATGATGATTGTGTGTTGGGGAGGGGGTATAATGGGGTAGAGGGTGGTAGAGTTGTTCAACTATTCCTCCTATTTAGGTACCAAAATCTTTACAGCAAGACTTGAGATCCATTCACTCCAGATCATTAGCTACAATAACACCTACAGGGAATTATTTAATGGAGGGCTTCAAAAAGACAATGAAAAGATTATACAAAGCTGACGGAATGAGCACTGTATACAGATTACAAATTAGGCAACTTGGTTATGAACATATGCATATACATTTTTATATGGTAGTAACCCCCAATGGAGAAAATGCGAGCATCACTGAATCATGGCCTTTGGAGTCACAGACAAGGAATGAGTTAAGTGTCTTCTCCTCTATCCCCTCAACCTACAGGAGACACGTGATCTCAAGCTTCATATTATGATTCCTTCCAAGGCTCTCTCACATGGATTGAGATCGATAGGATAAAGACAAGTCTCTCCAAAGGAATTTGTCACTCTCCTAGAGGTTCAGCTTCCACTTCTCATACAGTTTAGAAAGGCATTTGGCTAATATCAACAGAACCAGATCTACGGTTGTTCAGGTGGTCTGGCAGAGGTACCCAGTAACTTGCTTTAGGAAGTGCACATATTATGTTTTTCTTCTCCTTGGGACTTTTGCTAAAATTCCAAGGAAACTGGAAGAATCACATTTAACATCCTGTCATACAGAATTATGTCCACCTTATTAGTCAGAGTTCTTGGTTGCAACTGAGTGAATCCCTCCATCAGATTTAAGCAGAAAAGAGCTTTACTGAAATAATACACAGAACCTCTGGAGAAAGCCCTAGATCCCGTTTGGAGTCTACCCAACAGGAGCAACACTCAAATCATACTACTCAAGCACTCCAGTAAAGGAATCTCAGTCCCTGCAGCTGTGCATAAACACCGTGGCTTGCACCACCAATCTTGGGGCCTGGGCACAAAGAGTCAGCAACTGCTGACCCCCAAAACAGATGACACACCACCACTCTCACTAAAAAAGATGGAGGTCTTACAACAGCTGATTCTCAGATCGCTCCAAATAAAATGAATTCTCACATGAATAGTTCTGGCTAATGGAGCATGTGGTCACATGCCTATGCACTGAAAATGCTGGCTTCTTCCTTGAGGAAGCAAAATTTATAATTAAGATATTCCCCAGAAATGAGAACGGTATTCAAAGTTGCTGAGCATCACAAACAAGGCAAACTCCCTTCAGTACATCTTAACAAATGAGATACGTAGGGCCAGAAATTTTGGAAGTGGGGCCAGATTTCACCTCAAATTTTTTCCTGAGGCAGACTTACTGGGATGGATTCGACTTTATCATTGCTAAGACAGTTTTAACAGCTCAGTCTCTCCTTGAAATGGACTTTCTTTTCAGTTACCTATTTTCTTATGGTTATCTCATTAAAAAATAATCCAGTATTCAGAGAAGATATCTATATAAACTTTCATGTAGCTTTGTATTCATCAAAAACAAAGCTCTGCTAACACAGATGTGGTCATTTTGCCTATATGCCAATAATTATTATAATAACTAAATTGGAGTAAATGCAGTGAGAGAGAAGCACCGTTTAAATGCTATAGGAGTTTGGAGGCGGGAGATCATCTAACTGAAGAAAGAACGGAAGGCTTCAAATAAGAAGTATCATCTGAAAGACAAGTGGAATTTCAACAGGAGAAAAGGATTAAGGGCATTCCAAGCAGAGGGAAAAGTGTGAACCAAATAAGAAGAAGCCAGTGGTGGATAAGGATGCCCAATGGAAAAAGAAAGCCTTTTTCCCATTTTATTAAAGGAATCTGAGACCTGGAGAGGTGAAATTATATACCAGAAGCCACACAATGAGGGTCTTCTAACTACAGTTCCAGAGGTCTTTCTCTTGCTGTACTATGTGTGGCCATGCAAAGGTCACAAGTGAACTTAATCTTCCATGTAGGGCACAGGCCAGACAAGGGGATTAGGTAATGTGGCCATAAGCTCACAAAAAATTACCCATAAGAATTCTAGGGGCTTCTAGGTTGGAGAGGCTTCTGTAGCACTTTGTAATTTTGGCAGAAAAAGAATCACCTTTATAAAATTGTATCTTTAAAAAAAGTAAATAGAAATATAATTTGGATGCAAAGCAATCGTTCAGAACAAAACCTAGTTATTAGATTCTTAATATAATTTGCTTGCATTCCAAGAATCACTCACACACAGAAATTCTACTTATGGCTCTTGAATAAAGAAATAACATTACTTGGTAAAGTTATTTCAGCTTATGGTATACTTTTCCATCAATCACAGCAATGAAACTTATAACAATTCTGTGTGATACATATTATTATTATTATGTGTTACATATATGCTAAACTTTATGGTCAAGGACCTAAAAGTTGGTTTGTGCAAGGTCACCCAGATTATGAGGCCAAAATCATGGCACTGAAGCCCGTGGACTCCAAGTTTAATGTTTCTCTCACCACAACAGAGCTATGATGGACAGTGATACAAGCTATCTTGACCAACCTGTGGTCGATACCTGAAATGACTCAGCCCCCAGTGGAAGTCTATCAGGTTCCCGTGTCTCTCTGAGTTCTTTGACTTGGTTCCTGTAGCACTCACCCCAGTGGGTTCTGCTGCCCTACCCAGAGTGGTTTTCTCAATATCAGATGGAATGGCAAGGCACTTCAAAAAAATAATGTGTGAGCTGCCACATATCAAGAGAAATACAACTCGTAGCATTGTGGTTATGAGGCTAAGAGGATGCCTGACAAGGCCCAAAGGAGATTGCTATCTTGGGCAATTCACAGGGTCCACAATCTGGCCCCTCCCCTCCTGGGCTCATAAATTCCTCCTGTCAAAGCCATGCATATGACTGGACCCAGAGCACTGACTCATTCTAACAATGCTCACAGGGACATTCATCAAATTTGCTGCCAAATCTGCTAATTCACAATGAGGAAACTCATTGTCAAGTGGATGGATGCTCATGTCAGCCTGACCAGCTGTGGACAGGCTACATGGAGAGCCAAGGGGCGGCAGGCTCTTTAGTGGGCCTAACCCCGATTAGAGTCACAGAATTAACCTGATCTAAATGCTTATTGTCATTAGGCCAGGATAACATGATGATGCTTCCAATTCACCATGGGGCAGACTTATCAGGAAGAAAGAGAAACTGAGGCCAGTCTGACAGGGCAATTCATTCCTGGGCCTGCTGAGATGGGCACCAGCCATCTCTGTGGATTTTCTTTTAGAAACATGCATCCTTTACCAATTCTTCTCCAACAGACACATTATGAATTGCATTTCTGCATGCCAAGTTTGGTTGTAGCCAGCATTAATTCTGGCCTGTGTGTCATTCTGATTCTTTAAAGAGATTTCACCCAACTCAATGCTAATACTTTTCGATGTTGATTTCTGAGCCCAATTCTCAGAGGGCAATCTGAGTCCCTTGTTTCCAAGTTTGTGGTAAGAGCACACTCATCACTGTCATGCCATGTCAGGGCACTCTGACTCATCCATTCTGCTTTTGCAAATTAAAAAATAAATCTTAAAAAATTCTTATTAGAACACTAATACAAGCACAGTAAAGAAAAACTAGAAAAAACATATACACACAAAATATATATTTTTAAAAATCTCCTCTAATCTCATTGATTTAGAGATAACCACTCTTGATATTTTGGTGAACATTCTGCCAATTCTTTTTATGCACATATTTTAATAAAACAATATTTTGGAAGTTGTTTTTTCACTTAATATATTATGAGCATCTTTACTTGTTGAAAAATACAATTCTACAACATCATTTAAATGACTGCCTGGTATTTCATCCTATGAGGCATCAAAATTATTTAAGCAATCTTCAGGACTGGGTATTTAGCCTGTTTCCAAATTCTTGCTTTTACAAGTACTACTACAATGAAAATCCTTATTTTTATAAAAGATTAATTTTTTAAAGTTTTAAATATATTAATAGTTTGTTTCAGAGTAATTTTAGGACTTTGGTCAGATCCCAGGGAGAGGACTGGGGTTGGCTGCATGAACACAGCATGAAGGTGGCTAGTGCACTACAGCTAGCCAGGAGGGAGTCCAGGGAAAAGTCTGGAGCGGCCGAAGAGGCAAGAGACTTTTTCTTGCCTCTTTGTTTCCTGGTGCGCGAGGAGAGAGGATTAAGAGCACCACTTAAAGGAGCTCCAGAGATGGGCGTGAGCCTCAGCTATCAGCGTGGACCCCAAAGACGGGCATGAGACGCTAAGGCCGCTGCTGCAGCCAACAAGAAGCTTGTGTGAAAGCACAGGTCACTATCTACACCTCCCCTTCCGGGAGCCTGTTCAGCCTGGCACTGCCAGGGTCCCGTGATCCAGGGACAACTTTCCCCAGAGAACACACGGCACGCCACAGGCTGGTGCAACGTCACGACAGCCTCTGCCACTGCAGGCTCGCCACACATTGCATACTGCTTCCTCCCCCCCGGCCTGAGTGAGCCAGAGCCCCCGAATCAGCTGCTCCTTTAACCCCATTATGCCCGAGCGAAGAACAGGCGCCCTCAGGCGACCTACACGCAGAGGCGGGTCCAAATCCAAAGTTGAACCCCGGGAGCTGTGAGAACAAAGAAGAGAAAGGTAAATCTCTCCCAGCAGCCTCAGGAGCAGCAAATTAAATTTCCACAATCAATTTGATGTACCCTGCATCATGAATAAACAATGAATCATCGAAAATTGAAGAGGTGGACTTTGGGAGCAATGAGATATATATATTTTTTTCCCTTTGTCACTTTTTGTGAGTGTGTATGTGTATGCTTCTGTGTGTGATTTTGGCGGTATAGCTTTGCTTCTACCATTTCTCCAAGGGTTCTGTCTGGTATTTTTTTTGTTTTTACTACTTAAAATTTTTTTCTTAATTATTTTTTAATTAATAACTTTATTTTATTTTACCATCTTCTTTCTTTCTTTTTTTACTCCCTTTTACTCTGAGATGTGTGGAGGACAGGCTCTTAGTGCCCCAGCAAGGTGGCAGGGCTGTGCCACTAAGGTGGGAGAACCAAGCTCAGGACACTGGTCCATAACAGACCTCCCAGCTCGAAGTAATATCAAAAGGCAAAAATATCAACGCCAAGACCCAGCTCCATTCAACGAAGAGCAAGCTACAGTGCTGGAAACTCCATGCCAAACAACTAGCAAGACAGGAACAAAGCCCCATCCTTTAGCAAACAGGCTTCCTAAAATCATAAGGCCACAGATGCCCCAAAGCACACCACCAGACATGGAACTGACACAAGATCCAGCCTCATTCACCAGAAGACAGGCACTGGTCCCCTCCACCAGGAAGCCTACACAACCCACTGAAACAACCTGAGCCACTGGGGACAGAAACCAAAAACAACGGGAACGACAAACATGCAACCTGTGAAAAGGAGACCCCAAACACAGTAACTTAATCAAAATGAGAAGACAGAAAAACACACAGCACATGATGGAGCAAGGTAAAAACCCACCAGACCTAACAAATGAAGAGGAAATAGGCACTCTACCTGAAAAAGAATTCAGAATAATGATAGTTAACATGATCCAAAATCTTGGAAATAGAATGGAGAAAATACAAGAAACGTTTAACAAGGACCTAGAAGAACTATAAAGCAAACAAACAGTGATGAAAAACACAATAAATAGAACTAAAAATTCTCTAGAAGGGATCCATAGCAGAGTAACTGCGATAAAAACCCACCAGACCTAACAAATGAAGAGTAAATAGGCAGTCTACCTGAAAAGGAATTAAGAATAAAAATAGTAAAGATTATCCAGACTCTTGGAAATAGAATGGAGAAACTACAAGAAACATTTAACAAGGTACTAGAAGAACTAAAGAACAAACGAACAGTGATGAACAGCACAATAAATGAAACTAAAAATTTTCTAAAAGGGATCAATAGCAGAATAACTAAGGCAGAATAACGGATAAGTGACCCAGAAGACAAAATACTGGAAATAATTACTGCAGAGCATAATAAAGAATGAAGAGAATTGAGGACAGTCTCAGAGATTTCTGAGACAACATTAAATGCACCAACATTTGAATTATAGGGGTCGCAGAAGAAGAAAAGAAAAAGAAAGAGACTGAGAAATTACTTGAAGAGATTATAGTTGAAAATTTCCCTAATATGGGAAAGGAAATAGATAATCAAGGCCAGGAAGCACAGAGAGTCCCATGCAGGATAAATCCAGGGAGAAACATGCCAAGACACATATTAATCAAACTATCAAAAATTAAGTACAAAGAACACATATTTAAAGCAGCAAGGGAAAAACAACAAATAACACATAAGGGAATCTCCATAAGGTTAACAACTGATCTTTCAGCAGAAACTCTGCAGACAGAAGGGAGTGGCAGGACATATTTAAAGTGATGAAGGACAGAAACCTAAAACCAAGATTACTCTACCCAGCAAGGATCTCATTAAGATTTGACAGAGAAATTAAAAGCTTTACAGACAAGCAAAAGCTAAGAGAATTCAGCACCACCATACCAGCTTCACAACAAATGCTAAAGGAACTTCTCGGCAGGAAACACAAAAGGAAGAGACATAAAATAATATACCAAAAACAATTAAGAAAATGGGAATAGGAACATACATATCGATAATTATCTTAATTGTAAATGGATTAAATGCTCCAACGAGAAGACATAGATTGCCTGAATGGATACAAAAACAAGACCCGTATATATGCTGCTTACAAGAGACCCACTTCAGACCTAGGAACACATACAGAATGAAAGTGAGTGGATGGAAAAAGATATTCCATGCAAATGGAAATCAAAAGAAAGCTGGAGTACCAATTTTCATATCAGAGAAAATAGACTTAAAAAAAAAGACTATTACAAGCAACAAAGAAAGAGACTACATAATGAGCAAGGAATCAATACAAGAGGAAGATATAACAATTGTAAATATTTATGCACCCAACTTAGAAGCACCACATTACATAAGGCAAATACTAACAGCCATAAAACGGGAAATCGACAGTAACACAATCATAGTAGGGAACTTTAACACCCCACTTTCACCAATGGACAGTTCATCCAAAATGAAAATAAATATGGAAACATAAGCTTAAATGATACATTAAACAAGATGCACTTAATTGATATTTGTAGGACTCTGCATCCAAAAACAACAGACTACACATTATTCTCAAGTGCTCATGGAACATTCTCCAGGATACATCATATCTAGGGACACAAATCAAGCTTTGGTAAACAGAAGAAAATTGAAATCGTATCAAGTATCTTTTCCAACCAGAATGCTATGAGACTAGATATCAATTACAGGAAAAAATCTGGAAGAAATACAAACACATGGTGGCTAAACAACACACTACTTAATAAGCAAGAGATCACTGAAGAAATCAAAGTGGAAATCAAAAAATACCTAGGAATAAAAGACAATGAAAACACGATGACCCAAAACCTATGGGTTGCAGCAAAAGCAGTTCTAAAAGGAAAGTTTATAGCAATACAATCCTACCTTAAGAAACAAGAAACATCTCAAATAAACAACCTAACCTTAAACCTAAAGCAATGAGAGAAAGAAGAACAAAACCCCACAAAGTTAGCAGAAGGAAAGATATCATAAAGATCAGATCAAAAATAAATGAAAAAGAAATGAAGGAAACAATAGCAAAGATCAATAAAACTAAAAGCTGGTTCTTTGAGAATATAAACAAAATTGATAAACCATTAGCAAGACTCATCAAGAAAAAAAGGGAGAAGACTCAAATCAATAGAATTAGAAATGAAAAAGGAGAAGTGACAACGGACACTGCATAAATACAAGACACCATCAAAGTCATAGATAAAAACATAGGCCAAACACTCTATGATATAAATCACAGCAAATCCTTTTTGAACCATGTCTTAGAAAAATGGAATTAAAAACAAAAATAAACAAATGGGACCTAATGAAAGTTAAAAGCTTTTGCACAGCAAAGGAAAGCATAAAAAAAAACCAAAAGACAACCCTCAGAATGGGAGAAAAAATTTGCAGATGAAACAAGTGACAAAGGATTAATCTCCAAAATTTACAAGCACCTCATGCAGCTCAATAACAAAAAAACAAATAACCCAATCCAAATATGGGCAGAAGACCTAAATATTCATTTATCTAAAGAATTATACAGATTGTCAACAGACACATGAAAGAATGCTCAACATCATTAATCATTAGAGAAATGAAAATCAAGCTACAATGAGATATAATCTCACAGTGGTCAGAATGGCCATCATCAAATAATCTAGAAACTTTAAATGCTGGAGAGGGTGTGGAGAAAAGGGAACACTCCTGCACTGTTGGTGGGAATGTAAATTGATACAGCTACTATGGAGAACAGTATGGAGGTTCCTTAAAAACCTAAAAATAGAACTACGACATGACCCAGCAATCCCACTACTGGACATAAACCCTGAGAAAACTGTAATTCAAAAAGTGTCATGTACCACAATGTTCCTTGCAGCTCTATTTACAATAGCCAGGACATGGAAGCAACCTAAGTGTCCATTGACAGATAAATGGATAAAGAAGATGTGGCACATATATACAACTCTAAAAAAAATTGATCTGAAGAACCTAGGGGCAGGACAGGAATAAAGACGGAGATGGAGAGAATGGACTTGAGGCCACGGGGTGGGGGAAGGGTAAGATGGGATGAAGTGAGACAGTATCATGTACTTATATATACTACCAAATGTAAAATAGATAGCAAGTGGGAAGCAGCCACATAGCACAGGGAGATCAGCTCAGTGCTTTGTGATCACCTAGAGCAGTGGGATAGTGAGTGTGGGAGGGAGACCCAAGAGGGAGGAGATATGGGGATGTATGTATATGTATAGCTGATTCACTTTGTTATAAAGCAGAAACTAACACACCATTGTAAAGCAATTATACTCCAATAAAGATGCAAAAAAATAAAAAAGACATATGCACCCCAATGTTCATTGCAGCACTATTTACAATAGCCAGGTCATGGACATCGACAGCCAAATGGATGAAGAAAATGTGGTACATATATCCAATGGAATATTACTCAGCCATAAAAAGGAACAAAATTGGTCATTTGTAGAGACGTAGATGGACTTAAGAGACTGCCACACAGAGTGAAGTATTCCGGAAAAGAAAAACAAATATCATATATTAACACATATATGTGGAATTTAGAAAAATGGCATAGATGATCTTATTTGGAAAGCAGAAATAGAGACACAGATGTAGAGGTCAAACATATAGATAGGTGTCAAGTGGGAAAGCAGGGGTGTGATGAATTGGGATATGGGGATTGACATATATACACTACTGATACTATGTATAAAATAGATAACTAATGAGAACCTACTTTATAGCACAGAGAACTCTGCTCAGTATTCTGTGGTGACATAAATGGGAGGGAATTCCAAGAAAGAGGGGATATATGTGTACATATAGCTGATTTTCTTTGCTTCACAGTAGAAACTAACACAACATTGTAAAGTAACTATACTCCAATAAAAAATATTTTTTTTAAAAAAGCCTATGTTCTATTAGTATTTGGGGAAGTGGAATAATTCTGGAAATTATGACATATGAAAAAGGGGTGAAGGAAGTAAGCCTGAAGAAGACTAAAGGAAGATATAATAACTCTTAGTAATAAGAACAATAAAGTCAGTTAGGTTACTATTTTGGTGTATGGTATGTGTCAGACACAGTAATAGCTTTACAAACCTTACAAACATCTCATTTATTTCCCCACAAGTCACCTATGAAAGAGGTCTGTTTACTATCCTCATCCCCGCCTCAAAGAGGTAAAGGAAGCTAGTCAAGATCACAGAGCTTATCAGTGGCAAAGCCAGTGTTCAAAGCTGGTTTGCCTACTGCCAAAGTACAATCCCTTCATACTGTAGCATCCTAACCCACATCCTGACTTTACGATTGTTGGTTTTGGCCTCTGCTTCGTAATTAGCTATCTATGTGGCCTTAGACAAGTCATTTCCCCTCTATCTGGATTCTTGACCAGTCCTTTCTTAAAACCCTTTCTTAACCTATATATCAAAATCATCACAAATTTTACTCCTTCTACCTCCTCAGAATGTCTCAAATATGACCACTCCTGTCCATCTCCATTACCAAAACCCTAGCCCAAGCCAACTTTATCTCTCACCTGAACTTGTGCAGTAAGTTCTTAATTCATGACTAGTGTCTTCACACCCACTCAGACGGGGCCTGCAATCCAATATTTGCAGGACAGCCAGATTAGACTTAAAAACACAAGCGTATCATGGCTCTCCATTTCTTTCTAGGATAAAGACCAAATCCTTAACATGGCACACAGGGCCTCTGACCCACACTCCAATTTCATCCCATCTCTCTCCCTATTTTGCACTGAGCTCCAGCCTTTCAGTTTCTCAAAACTCTCTCCTTCCTCATAGCCTTTGCAGATACTGTTGTGCAGCCTGAAAGGCTCCTCTATCCCCTCATCAACTCCCAACATTTTGACCATCTCAGGGATTGTGGGTGCCTTCCCTGACCCCCAGATCAGCTAGGCCTGCATTAGATATACTCACCATCTACTCTCTTTCCCTCATAGTATTTAACAATGTGTTGATAAATGACATATTGCTGTGACAATTTAACCAGTATCTGTCTAACTTCCTTACAGACTGCAACCTCCACGACAGCAGAGTCGAGTTAAACTATTGTCCCTCTGTCTCCAGCACATGGTATAGGGCTTGTCAAAGAGGAAGAGCACAATAAATATTTGTTAATTAATGTTGAAAGTGTTTGCCAGTTTACTCACCTGAACAATGAAGGGATTCAACCATGTGAGCTCTAAGTTCCCTCTAGCCAGAACAGCCAAATCCTTAGGACACTAAATCATTCCTTGCTGTTCTGGAAGTCCTAACCAGACCAAGAAGGAGGTAGATGTAGCTCAGGAGAGGGAAGTACTTTCTAATAAGAGGGACAGCCCAGCAATGGAAGCAGTTTCCCCACAGAGTAACGGAACTAATCAATTAACTGTTACTTGACCCTTTGCCGGGGTGCTGTAGTAATAATTCCTGTGTCCTGGGAGAATGAGAATAAATAGCCTCAACATCCCTTTCAACTGAGAGTCTGTGAATTTGTATCTGTGTGAAATAACCAGACCCAACTCTAAATTCCAAGCAGGTGATAAGATAGTAAGAACTTTTATGCAAGATCCACATATATTAAAATGAGATTTTAATCTCAAAGGGAATTGACAGATTCTATTTCAATATATATTGAACTAACTTGGGCACTTGGTAAAAATACAAATTCTCAGACTGCCAGTCTAGAGATTCTTTATTTTTTTCATTTATACATTTTATTTTATTATTTTACATCTTTATGGTACTATAATTGCTTTACAATGGTGTGTTAGTTTCTGCTTTATAACAAAGTGAATCAGTTATACATATACATATGTTCCCATTTGTCTTCCCTCGTGCGTCTCCCTCCCTCCCACCCTCCCTATCCCACCCTTCCAGGTGGTCACAAAGCACCGTGCTGGTCTCCCTGTGCTATGCAGCTGCTTCCCACTAGGTTTCTACCTAACATTTGGTAGTGTATATATGTCCAAGCCTCTCTCTCGCTTTGTTACAGCTTACGCTTCCCCCTCCCCATATCCTCAAGTCCATTCTCTAGTAGGTCTGTGACTTTATTCTTGTCTTAACCCTAGGTTCTTAATGACATTTTTCCCCTTAAATTCCATATATATTGGTTAGCATATGGTATTTGTCTTTCTCTTTCTGACTTCACTCTGTATGACACACTCTAGGTCTACCCAATTCATTACAAATAGCTCAATTTCATTCTTTTTATGGCTGAGAAATATTCCATTGTATATATGTGCCACATATTCTTTATCCATTCATCCGGTGATGGACACTTAGGTTGATTCCATCACCTGGCTATTGTAAGTAGAGCTGCAATGACCATTTTGGTACATGATTCTTTTTGAATTATGGTTTTCTCAGGGTATATGCCCAGTAGTGGGATTGCTGGGTCATATGGTAATTCTATTTGTAGTTTTTTAAGGAACCTCCATACTGTTCTCCATAGTGGCTGAACCAATTCACATTCCCACCAGCAGTGCAAGAGTGTCCCCTTTTCTCCACACCCTCTCCAGCATTTATTGTTTCTAGATTTTTTGATGATGGCCATTCTGACTGGTGTGAGATGATATCTCATTGCAGTTTTGATTTGCATTTCTCTAATGATTAATGATGTTGAGCATTCTTTCATGTGTTTGTTGGCAGTCTGTATATCTTCTTTGGAGAAATGTCTATTTAGGTCTTCTGCCCATTTTTGGATTGGGTTGTTTGGTTTTTTTTGTTATTGAGCTACATGAGCTGCTTATA
This sequence comes from Neophocaena asiaeorientalis asiaeorientalis, assembly GCF_003031525.2. NCBI lineage: Eukaryota > Metazoa > Chordata > Mammalia > Artiodactyla > Phocoenidae > Neophocaena > Neophocaena asiaeorientalis. Next base: position 26,938 of record NW_020172730.1, read on the forward strand.
AATTTTGGAGATTAATCCTTTGTCAGTTGCTTCATTTGCAAATATTTTCTCCCATTCTGAGGGTTGTCTTTTGGTCTTGTTTATGGTTTCCTTTGCTGTGCAAAAGCTTTGAAGGTTCATTAGGTCCCATTTGTTTATTTTTGTTTTTATTTCCATTTCTCTAGGAGGTGGGTCAAAAAGGATCTTGCTATCATTTATGTCAGAGTGCTCTGCCTATGTTTTTCTCTAAGAGTTTGATAGTTTCTGGCCTTACATTTAGGTTTTTAATCCATTATGAGCTTATTCTTGTGTATGGTGTTAGGGAGTGATCTAATCTCATACTTTTACTTGTACCTGTCCAGTATACCCAGCACAACTTACTGAAGAGGCTGTCCTTTCTCCACTGTATATTCCTGCCTCCGTTATCAAATATAAGTTGAACATATGTGTGTGGGTTTATCTCTGGGCTTTCTATCCTGTTCAATTGATCTATCCTTCTGTTTTTGTGCCAATACCATACTGTCTTGATTACTTTACCTTTGTAGTATAGTCTGAAGCCAGGGAGCCTGATTCCTCCAGCTCCGTTTTTCGTTCTCAAAATTGCGTTGGCTATTCGGGGTCTTTTGTGTTTCCATACAAATTGTGAATGTTTTTGTTCTATTTCTGTGAAAAATGACAGTGGTAGTTTGATAGGGATTGCATTGAATCTGTAGATTGCTTTGGGTAGTATAGCCATTTTCACAATGTTGATTCTTACAAAACTATGCTGAATAAGAGTGGTGAGAGTGGGCAATCTTGTCTTGCTCTTGATCTTAGTGGAAAGGTTTTCAGGTTTTCACCATTGAGGACGATGTCGGATGTGTGTTTGTCATTTATGGCGTTTATTATGTTGAGGAAAGTTCCCTCTACACCTACTTTCTGGAGGGTTTTTATCATAAATGGGTGTTGAATTCTGTCAAAAGCTTTCTCTGCATCTATTGAGATGATCATATGGTTTTTCTCCTTCAATTTGTTAATATAGTGTATCATGTTGATTGATTTGTGTATGTTGAAGATTCCTTGCATTCCTGGAATAAACCCCACTTGATCATGGTGTATGATCCTTTTAATGTGCAGTTTTATTCTGTTTGCTAGTATTTTGTTGATGATATTTGCATCTATGTTCATCAGTGATATTGGCCTGTAGTTTTTTTTCTTTGTGACATCCTTGTCTGGTTTTGGTATCAACGTGATGGTGGCCTCATAGAATGAGTTTGGGATTGTTCCTCCCTCTGCTGTATTTTGGAAGAACTTGAGAAGGAAACGTGTTAGCTCTTCTTTAAATGCTTGATAGAATTTGCCTGTGAAGGCATGTGGTCCTGGGATTTTGTTTGTTGGAAGATTTTTAATCACAGTTTCAATTTCAGTGCTTGTGATTTGTCAGTTCATATTTTCTATTTCCTCGTGATTCAGTCTTGGCAGCTTGTGCATGTCTAAGAACTTCTCCATTTCTTCCATGTTGTCCAGTTTATTGGCATAGAGTTGCTTGTCATAATCTCCCATGATCTTTTTTTATTTCTGCAATGTCAGTTGTTACTTCTCCTATTTCATTTCTAATTCTATTGATTAGAGTCTTCTCCCTTTTCTTCTTGATTAGCCTGGCTAATGGTTTATCAATTGGTTTATCTTCTCAAAGAAGCAGCTTTTTGTTTTACTGATATTTGCTATTGTTTCCTTCATTTCTTTTTCATTTATTTCTGATCTTTTTTTTTATGATTTCTTTACGTCTGCTAACTTTGAGGGGTTTTTTCTTCTTCTTTCTCTGATTGCTTTAGGTGCAAGGTTAGGTTTTGTATTTGAGATGTTTCCTCTTTCTTGAGGTAGAGTTGTATTGCTATAAACTTCCCTCTTAGAACTGCTTTTGCTGCATCCCATAGGCTTTGGGTCGTATTTTTTCCATTGTCATTTGTTTCTATGTATTTTTTTATTTCTTCTTTGATTTCTTCAGTGATCACTTCGTTATTAAGTAGTGTATTGTTTAGCCTCCATGTGTTTGTATTTTTTCCAGATTTTTCCTGTAATTGATATCTAGTCTCATAACATTGTGGTCAGAAAAGATACTTGATACATTTTGAATTTTCTTAAATTTACCAAGGCTTGATTTGTGACCCAAGATATGATCTGTCCTGGAGAATGTTCCATGAGCACTTGAGAAAAATGTGTATCTGTTGTTTTTTGATGGAATGTCCAATAAATATCAATTAAGTCCATTTTGCCTAATGTATCATTGAAAGCTTGTGTTTTCTTATTTATTTTCAGTTTGGATGATCGGTCCATTGGTGAAAGTGGGGTGTTAAAGTCCCCTACTATGAATGTGTTACTGTTGATTTCCCCTTTTATGGCTGTTAGTATTTGCCTTATATATTGAGGTGCTCCTATGTTGGGTGCATATATATTTACAGTTGTTATATCTTCCCCTTTGATCGATCCCTTGATGATTATGTAGGGTCCTTCTTTATCTCTTGTAATAGTCTTTGTTTTAAGGTCTATTTTGTCTGATATGAGAATTGCTACTCCAGCTTTCTTTTGGTTGCCATTTGCATGAAATATCTTTTTCCATCCCCTTACTTTCAGTCTGTATGTGTCTCTAGGTCTGAAGTGGGTCTCTTGTTGACAGCATATATATGGGTCTTTTTTTGTATCCATTCAGCCAATGTGTGTCTTTTGGTGGGAGCATTTAATCCATTTACATTTAAGGTAATTATCAATCTGTATGTTCCTATTCCCATTTTCTTAATTATTTTGGGTTCATTATTGTAGGTCTTTTCCTTCTCTTGTGTTTCTTGCCTAGAGAAGTTCCTTTAGCATTTGTTGTAAAGCTGGTTTGGTGGTGCTGAACTCTCTCAGCTTTTGCTTGTCTGTAAACTTTTTAATTTCTCCATCAAATGTGAATGAGATCCTTGCTGGGTAGAGTAATCTTGTTTGCAGGTTTTTCTGTTTCATCACTTTAAATATGTCCTGCCAGTCCTTTCTGGCTTGCAGAGTTTCTGCTGAGAGATCAGCTGTTAACCTTATGCGGATTCCCTTGTGTTTTATTTGTTGTTTTTCCCATGCTGTGTTTAATATGTTTTCTTTGTATTTAATTTTTGACAGTTTGATTAATATGTGTCTTGGCATATTTCTCATTGGATTTATCCTGTATGGGACTCTCTGTACTTCCTGGACTTGATTAACTATTTTCTGTCCCATATTAGGGAAGTTTTCAACTATAATCTCTTCAAATATTTTCTCAGTCCCTTTCTTTTTCTCTTCATTTCATCTTTATTTCTTCTAAGTCCTTCTTAAATGTTTCTTGCATTTTGTCTATTCTATTTCCAAGATTGTGGATAATCTTTACTATCATTATTCTGAATAGTCTTTCAGGTAGACTGCCTATTTCCACTTCATTTGTTAGGTCTTGTGCATTTTTATCTTGTTCCTTCATCTGCTGTGTGTTTTTCTGTCTTCTCATTTTGCTTATCTTACTGTGTTTGTGGTCTACAATTTTCAGGCTGCAGTTTCGTAGTTCCTGTTGTTTTTGGTGTCTATCCCCAGTGGCTAATGTTGGTTCAGTGGGTTGTGTAGGCTTCCTGGTGGAGGGGACTAGTGCCTGTGTTCTGGTGGATGAGACTGGATCTTGTCTTTCTGGTGACCATGTCCACATCTGGTGGTGTCTTTTGGGGTGTCTGTGGCCTTATTATGATTTTAGGCAGCCTCTCTGCTAATGGGTGGTGTTGTGTTCCTGTCTTGCTAGTTGTTTGGCTTAGGGTGTCCAGCACTGTAGCTTGCTGGTCGTTGAGTGAAGCTGGGTGCTGGTGTTGAGATGGAGATCTCTTGGAGATTTTCGCCTTTTGATATTTTGTGGAGCTGGTCAGTCTGTTGTGGGCTAGTGTCCTGAAGTTGGCTCTCCCACCTCAGAGGCACAGCACGGACTCCTGGCTGCAGCACCAAGAGCCAGTCATCCACACGGCTCAGAATAAAAGGGAGAAAAGGTAGAAAGAAAGAATTAGTGGAAGTAGAAAGAAAGAAAGAAAGAAAGGGGGAAGGAGGGATTGAGACAGGAAGGAAGGAAGGAGGAAAGGAAGAAAAAAGAAAGAAAGAAGATAAAGTACAATAAAATAAAGATAAAATGTAATAAAGTTATTAAAATAAAAAATAATTATTATGAGAAAAAAAAAGAGAAAAAAATTTTAAAAAAACAATGGATGGATAGAACCCTAGAACAAATGGTGGAAGCAAAGCTATACAGACAAAATCTCACACAGAAGCATACACATACACACTCACAAAAAGAGGAAAAGGGAAAAAAATCCCACCCCGGCGGGTGAGCAGACAAGCCTCTCAGTCTGGTGAGTGCTGGTCGGCACCGATCCTCTGTGCAGGAATCTCTCCGCTTTGCCCTCCACACCCCTGTTGCTGTGGTCTCCTCCACGGCTCCGAAGCTTTCCCCCTCTGCCACCCGCAGTCTCTGACCATGAAGGGGCTTCCTAGTGTGTGGAAACCTTTCCTCCTTCACAGCTTCCTCCTACTCTTGCAGGTCCCATCCCTATCTTGTTGTCTCTGTTTATTCTTTTTTCTTTTGCCCTACCCAGGTATGTTTGGGAGTCTCTTGCCTTTTGGGAAGTCTGAGGTCTTCTGCCAGGATTCAGTAGGTGTTCTGTAGGAGTTGTTCCACGTGTAGATGTATTTTTGATGTATCTGTAGGGAGGAAGGCTATCCCCGCGTCTTACTCTTCTGCCATCTTCCCCTCGTCCTATCAGGTACAATGATTCTGGGACAAGGTGGCCATCCCTGGTTTCACATCAACATGATCTCAAGCAAAAACTTCCTTGTTTTTCCATTTTGCCTTTAAGATACTTGTTGAAACACCCCACCCGCCGTCCCCAAGGCTCTCACAGCTTCAGCCTCCGGGGCCCCTCCAGAGCTGGAAGCCTCAGTAAGGCTGCCCTCCCCTCAGGCTCTGGGGCAGTTCTGTGATGGCGGAGGGAAGAGACACCGAGCTGGGAGTTCCAGCTCTGTGGAAACGTGGGCTCCGTTCTGGGCGCAGGGGGTGGGACTGCTAGAGTTTCTGATTCAGCAAGTCTGGCTATTTTTAACAGAAGATCCCAAGTAATTCAGATGAGTTTAGAAAATTCTTGCATAAAGAAAGGATCCCTGAACTTGGAGTTAGAAGATCTGGGTTCCAACAGGAATTTATGGCTAATTAGCTCTAGGACCCTGGAGAGTTTTGTGATCTTTCCTGACTTTGGCATCATCTTGGAAAGGAGAACAGTGCTTTTAAATGGCCTAACGTGAGTTCACATAGAAGCTGATTCTTAATGATAGTATATTCTACATTGATCCTAATCTCACTACATCTGCAAATGACTCTAAAACTCTTGTCTCAAAAGCTTACATGAATCCACTTAATGTTTGGCCTCCTTCAGGGAATGGTGGCATATTTCATTTCCCTCAAAGATGATGAAATCTTTGGCAAAGATAAGCTCAGCTACCTCAGCGACCAACTGTCAAAACAAGGTTTCAGAATTTCAAAAACTTCTCCCCATAAATAAGCCTCTTTTTTTTTTTTTTTTAAACATCTTTATTGGGGTATAA
>NW_020172731.1:0-21366 GCF_003031525.2 Neophocaena asiaeorientalis asiaeorientalis
CATGGGACCCTGGCAGTGGCGGGCTGCACAGGCTTCCAGGACAGGAGATGTGGATAGTGACCTGTGCCTCCACATAGGATTCTTGGTGGCTGCAGCAGCAGCCTTAGCGCTTCATGCCCATCTCTGGTGTCCGCACTGATAGTTGCAGCTCGTGCCCGCAGAATGAGACTGTTTTAGTAACAAAAGCCATGCAAACTTAGTGGACAAGGGTGAGAGGCAATTAAGAAAGCTTGCTACCAAGTGGGGAGGGAAGAATTCAGCAGAGCATGAGGAGTATCGGTTATGTGAAGAATTAATATGCTTTGTCTCCATGGTTCAAGAAGCCCAGCTCCTCCATTAAGTTGGTTACACTAGACTGGTTTTCCATTTCTAAACAGAGTCCATAGAGTATCTCTTACCCACAGTCTTCTTCTGGAGACATGCAAATGCATTCAGATCCCGACTGTTTTTGTCCTGGTTGACAATGGCCTTTTAAGAGTGCCAAGGTATCTGAAAGAAAAGAAAATGAAGATAAGAACAATGCACACCATGGATTTCAAGTGATAAGTTTGGATTTAGGAGAAAAGGCAGTGGTGAAAAGTTCTCATTTATCTTTTGGAGTTAGAGCATTCATTTTGGCTTTTCCAAATATGTTGTCATGAAATAGTCCATCTGAAAGGTCCTTTCTAGCTCTAGGGGCTGTCGTTTTCCAACCTAGAACTGCTGCTAAGTTCAGAGAACTAAAGAAGATGGAATTGGTGAAATTTTTGCTCATTTGTTATTCAAACATTTATTGAGCGTCTATGATTTCCCAGCACCGCCGTAGGTTCTGGGGATAGTGGGTTGAGAAAAATTTGACCCATATCCCATGCTCTCAGAGCTTCTAGTCTTGTGGAGCAGACAGACATTAATCAAGAAAAACACACTGTACACATAGAATTGCTGCTGTTATTAGTGCTATTGAAGAGAAAGCATATAATCAAGAAAATTGATGTAGCCAGGAAGGTTATGAACAGTAAAATGGGAAGAGAAAAGGGAGTGTGTTTGAAGCAAAGGCAATAGCAGGCATAAACATGGTCAAAAGAGAGGTAATGTGTGACTTTCTTGGAACTGTAAGAAAGCCAGGGAAACAAGGGCATGGAAACGGTACAGCCAGAGAGATGGCTGTGTGGCAGACTGTGTAGGGTCATAAAGGGCTTTCAAAGGATTTTTATCTTATTTTATAAGCAGTGGCAAGTCTTTGATAGGTTTTAGCAGGGGGTGGTGTGACAAAATCAGGTCTGGATTTGGAAAAGAAGTTAATTTTGGTTTCTCTGTGGAGAATGAATTTGGAGAGGCATGGTGGTCAAGAGAATAGACAATTTATGAGGTTATTATAGTAGTTTGGGTGAAAGAGAATGGGAATTTTGACCGAAGTGCCAGAGGTAGAAATGGAGAGAAGTGGATGAACTTGAGACATTTTAAGCACATAAAACGGATGATAATGCATATTGTGGGTAAGTTATGAGAACTGCCAAGTATAATTCTTAGGTTTATAGTTTGCACGAGAGAATAGATATTGGTGCCTTAACTGAAATAGAAAATACTAGAAGATGTTAGTCGTAGGGAAGCTACGGTGATGACTCAAGAATTCCTCTCTGCATATGTTGAATTTATAGTCTCTTTAAGACAGCCAAACAAAATAGACACATAGGAATTTGAATATTCAAGTCTAAAACTCAGTGGAGAAGTCTGTGATAAAGATTTAAATTTGTTATTAGCCTATGGGGGGATCATTGATGCTATGGGTATGGGTGAGATTCCCCAGCAGGAGAGTGTAGCATGAGGTGAGGGGACAGATCTGAGCCTTGAGGAACTACATTTAAAGTCCATGCAAAGGCAGGAGCCTGCCAAAAATAGAGGGCAGCAGCCAGAGAGGTAGAAGCTAAACCAGACAGCGCTGTGTCTTGGAAGCCAGGGAAAGAACGAATGTGCAGAAGAAGGTCAACACTGTTGAATGCTGCTGGGAGGGCAAGGCAGATGAGGACCAAAATATTGTCTATTCTGTTAAGCAATATGGATGTCAGTGACGACAATCATGTGAATAGATTTGGGGGGATAATGGCTTGAAAGTCAGATTTTTCTTATAAGAATAATCAATGAAGAAATGCAACTCCCAAATGTGGCGATTTATCCCTATGATATTCTAGATATTAGGATGTTATGTGGAAAAAAAAATAGAATGAAAACAGCAGTAGTCCCCTAATAGTGGGAAAACAGACATTAATCAAACAGTCATAGTGATGGGTTTATAATTAAAGGCAGAGATAGGTATTTTGAAAAAATAAAGTTCCAGGAGATCATATCACCAAAAAAATCCAACTGAGAAATGTAAGGAAGATCTATAAGGAAATGATGCTTGACCTAAGATAAGCAATTGAATAGTGTGTACGAGAGGAAGGGAGATTAAAATAGAAGGAAGAACACTTGGATATATTACATGGAAGGGGAAATCTTGGTTATCTTTGCTTTTGTTCAGGCTCATCCACAGAAGCTTTAGACTGGTTGAATTAAACCTGGAGCTGACATCCTGAGCCTCCCGGATGAAACACAGTCTAGTCCCTGGACTGGATCTGACTAATCAGGCATCCACAGAACCACAGTGGCCTCTGTAAGCAAGTAATTGTCAAAGGAGGGCTGTAGGCAGGTATATCAGGCAAGAGGTTTGGTAGGGAAGGAAGTTAGAGGCAAAAATAAAGATTTAGAAAATTGGTAGGTTTTCTTCTTTGCTGCTATGCATTTCCATTCCCTATTATTACTCTCTGTTAGGGCCCTCATTCCATCTGGTGAAATTTGGCTCAGAACTTTCATGAACATGGAGACCTATAGCTGATGGTAAGGTCTCAGATACTAAGATTTCCATTGACATGGGCTCATTTTTCTTTGGTTTCTGTGTGGCCTTTGGCTTTTGTAAATAAATCCACGCTTAGGTCAAAGAGGGACCCTAAGCTATACATTGTTTCCAAAGAGCATCAACTCTCAAGCACACAGAGCATTGTTCCCTCCCTACCGATTTGGCATCATCAATGATCACCAGCAAGGACTCTTTGCTCCCTCACTAAGCGTCAGGGTGGAAGCCCAAACTGGCCCTCAGCTGCCCATGCTGCCTGCCCTGCACAGTTTTTGAGAAACACAGAAATGAGAACATTCCGATTTTTAAGTGCTGAGGGCAAGGGGATCTTCTGGAGGTGTTGATTTCTCAGAGGAAGGGAAAAAACTAACAGTGGAGGTGTGCAGCATCTCATTTCTTCAGGAAGCAAAATTCTTTTTCGCATTGAAAAAATTAAAAGTCTTCCTGGCCAACAAATGACCTGAAGTCTCTTTATCACACAGTTCCTCCCACATTGACAGGAAAGAGTGCTCAGTTTTATTGATTATTTTCTTTCTTTTTCTGTGACTCCCTTCATTGATCTTCCTGCCAACGTTGTTGAGAGAAAGTATATGAGATGGGATATTTCTTTCCTTTATCTCGATGTAGAACATTTTGTTATCTCTCAGTTTGGATTATAATTTTAATTTCTTTTCCAAACACAGAGATGTGTGTGCATTTGCGTGTGTGTGTGTGTGTGTGTGTGTGTATACATATGCTGTTATTTTTATAAAGAGGAGGATGCTACCTAAGATGCCCAGAGGATCTTAACTCCCTAAACCCTGTGGTCCCCAAATGCATTCATACCTCTGACATATATGATCAGGAGTCGAGTGAAACCAAGCTACAATATTAACCTGAAGTTCTCACAAATTTCCATGTGGTCTCTTTATCAATAGTTTTAAGGTTTTTATAATAGGTTAAGTTTCCCCTTTTCCTTCACACATGGTAAAAGCCCAAAGAGGATAAAGAAGGCAAGATGGCAGAGAGCTTGAGGAATTATCAGAGCTGCTGCACAGTTCTTGTTTGACCCAAACTGTCTGACTTTGGGTCTAATTTAGCCTCTTTGTGCCTTTGGTTTTTCCTTGACAAAATAGGCTCAATCATGTCTGAGCTCAGAGAGATCATCAAGAATTCTCTGATTAAAAATGAGACATTATTTGAAAAAGCATGTTGAGAAATTTGGAAGATATGAATTAGCAGAAGCTCCCTTAACTGTCCTCCAAGTAACCAACAGGCCAGACTAACCAGGGATTTCAGCTGCTCCGTGCCAGCTGCCTGTCCAACACTGAACTGCAAGTTTTATAGGCTCCTCTCTTCCACAGCTTCACACTTCTGCCTCTACCCGTCCAGCTATAGACTTACCAAGAGTCAGTTTTGTTTGTTTCCAAGTCTATTTATGCCAGTTACTATTGTAATTGTGTAAGTTGATTAAACATATCAACTGATAAAGGAGGAAAAAAAGTTATTTTTATAAAAACTAAGTTGAAAATGCTGAATAATTGAAAGTGGTTTGCAAAAATTTTGCTTTGAATTAATGTGGATGAGACTACTATAAAAGATTAAGGAAAAATAAAAGCATTTTGTAGTCAAATTTGATGCAAAAGTTGCCTTTAAGCTTTCACCTCTCTTCCAAAGAGAGATAATTCTCAACTTTGTCTGTATCTGGATTAACTCGGAGAGATTTTATACAAACACAAAATATTGGGCCCTCCCAGCTAAATGGCATCAGAACCAGGGGATGGGACTTAAGCAGAGGTGTTTCTTAAAGAAGTGCCCCACTTGGAGTTAAAAAACCCATTGTTTTAGAGAAACTGATATGGGATAACATAGATGATGAATTATGTATTTGTTTTATTTGAGAAAAATCTTGAAACTCAAATCAGGAGACCCTTTAGGAACTAACAGGTTGGTCCTATGTCAGAAAATTGGTGAATATTTGTGTATTTCTATGTTCTAAGTTAAAATAAAATGTTTAATTAAAAAGTAGTGTGGACTACTTTTCTATGGCTCTCCACTTGAACTAAATTTTCAGTTAACCATCAATTCTGATTTTTTCATATGAGAGCACTTGCACTCCCTCAAAATCGTGAAGTATTAAATTGGAAAAGAAAACTGACCTCACTGTCTAATATTTGAAGATATCCACTTGACCAATAGCTACTTATGTGCTGCCTGACCTCATCATCGACACGGGGTGAAATACAACCCAGCCCGCCAGTGAAATCTTCTTAAGAAATAGCTCCTCTGTAGATGCTACACGACCAACCACAAAGGATGCCACCTTAGCAGACCCCAGTATCCTGAGCAGCTACTCACCTTTTTCACAGGTGAGTGAGCTTGAAATGGGAGGTGTCCAGGAATCCCCACTGCATGTGTACCTTGATGGCCCAGCAACAACAAAGCCTCTGGGGCAGGTTAGCTCAATGGATTCACCAATTTTATATAATGTCTGAAATGGTGACAGTGTCAGTACTTCCTGCACCACTGGCTTGAGGCACTCTGTCCCTGCAGAGAGAGAAATATTTCAGATGTATTTGGTGGAACAGAATACTCAATGGATACAGGCAGATTTTGTGCAATCCAAGAAGTGATTTTAATATGATTTACCGCATTGGTTCAGCTTTAATGCTGCCTTTTGATGAGAAAGACTGGGGATTGAGGATCCCAGTTTAGAAACTGGGAAACTGTCTTTAGTTCCATTAACTGAAGAACTTGCTAAGGAACTGGCTTCAGATACTCCTTTCATTATATCATTGGGAGCTTTTCAAGAAATAATCTTTTCCACTCTTCTCCCCAGTGAGTTTTCCCCAAAGCAAGTCACCACATTGTGGGTGACACAGAGACAGGATGTTCTAATTGACACTGGTCTCAACTCTGTGTCATGATATTCCAGAATAACTCTTTGGAGTCCCCATCTGAGCCTTGTTTAATCACATTTTGACTTTCCTGAAGCCTGGGTATGTGGGGAGCCTGCGAACTCCTCCTCTCTCTTTGAGCAAAGGATGTGGATGTGCTCCAAGGAGAAAATTGCATTTCACAAAAAAAATCCCATCTCTGATACACAAAGAGTGTAAGTATCAGCTTCCTGGGACTCATTATTTCGCATCTCTTTGTACATCAGGCAAGGCAGATGCCTGTGGTTAGATGCAGTTAGCAGACTTCCCAGATTTCTTCTTAAACACATGCCTCACAGTCCTGCTAATACTCAGGGGCAGGAAAACTAAAATATGAAGATAGTTTGAAATCTAATTTGAGCAGATGAATCCTACTTTCTGCCTTACTAAACCTTTTCACTAGAGTTACTAAAAAAATAGTAAAGTGTACTAATCTAAGGGTGTGACTTTGCTCTATTTGGGGCACATCCATTCTCTAGCAGAGTCATGTGGAAGGCCTGCCCAGTTCTCACGTCGGCATTCCACATCTCCTCGCCTCCAGGTTCTGTCTGGTAAGCAGCTGAAGTACTGGTATCCAACAGGTTTGAAACCAGTAAGGCATATGATTTCAACTTCTTCCCCAACGGAGTACAGTTTCCTTTCATTCTAGAATTAAAACAGAAATCAGCACATTACTAATGTTATGAATAATACCTTCAAACACCTCGGGGTCCTCCTGGATTCTTTCTGTTCCTTCACCCTTGTATCTACTCAGAGTCTGCTCAATTTCTACTTCTAAATATGTCTCAAAATTCTCTCCTTTCTTTTGCCATCATCATTGTCTTTGCTTACAGCATGTATTATCTCTTACCAGGACAACTATCTAATTGGTCCCTCTTCTAATCCATCTTCCAGATTGCTGCTTAAATTGATTAGAATATATATACTTATTTTAATTAATAACTTGCTCCCCTCTCTATATGAGATGGCTTACTATTGCAAGAAAAAGAAAACTATATATGAATCCTGTAGTGGCTATAAATGGAATAAAAAAGGTATCCTGCATACGCAGCAAATATATGCAGATGCTGTGGTAACACACTGACTACAAATCATTTGAAAGTGTTCCTAATAACCTATTTATCATCATATACTTTCCCAGTTAATGTGTAATTAAAGTACAACTCCTGGCATTTGGGGTTCACTAAAAGATTTTAAAGATAAGAGGGGTTTTATATTCTTAGCTTGGAATATGAGATTTAACCCACTTTCCCATCCTCACCTCTTGCCATTTCTTCCAATAGAACCTATCATCTAGCAAAACAAAGCCATCTGCTATTCTTTGCACATAATACTCTCTTTCATGCCTCCCTGTCTTTACCTGGCTGTTCCCTCTAACCTCAACATCTTCTCTCTTCCGTTCTCTCAAGACCCAACTGAAATAGAACTTCCTCTGTGGAGAATCTTTCATTTCCCCAGCTTCATCAGGTGTACCATCCTTTCAGTTTTTGGGGGAAACTTGTACAAAGCTCTAATTTATGTTTATCACATTTATCATCCCCACCCCTACACTTGAGTGGCACTTCTATTACCAGGTCTCCCCTCACAAACCTTTACACGGGGCTTAATAACTCTTTGCTGAAAAAATGCAAAACACTCTCCTTCTTAGGAAGACAGTAATGTAACAGTAATGTAACTCTTTCCTTACCTAGTGGGAGACAAGTACAGAGAATTGACTAGGAAATTATTCTCTGAGAATCGAAGTTGGGAATTTTGAGGGAGGTGAAAGCTCAATCGTCAACATTTGTTATTACTTGGCCATGTGATTCAACTTTTCTCCTAGAAGATGATTAATTTCCTGAATACAAAAAAGAGCATTCCATCTTTGGTTATTATGGGTATGGCTGTGTTTCCAAGGGAAATGGCATGATCAGTAGTATTAATGATCTAGATGTTTTATTCAAAGGCTGCACATTTTCCCTGCACATTCATCCTGAAATAAATTATTGTCATAAACTTCTGCTTCCATTTCTTTTATGAAGCTGTAACATATAAGTGTATGTTGCAGCCATCAAGCTTTGTCCGACATATCTGCTAGACCGACTAAACAAGAACCCTTAGTTACTGTCACTTGCCAATGGGGGTAGGACTTGTGTCTTGGTCACTGAAAAGATATCTTCACGTGCAATGACATGATTGCTCTAGCCTGAAATGAGGCATACATGCCTCTGTTTGACTCCATATAAGGAGCATTTTGCTACTAGGAATCTAGAAGGTACTCATTAGGAAAAGTTAAAATTGTATTACTTTTGTGCAAAAACTATCATCAGGTAGGAATTAGGCCTTTAATAAAGAACAAATTAAAACAAGGAGTGAACTTATTCATGGAAATGGAAACATATAATCTAATTTTGTAAAGAGTCATTAGAAGAATGAATCACTGTTTAAACCCTTTGTGTGTTTTTAAAATTAGAATGTCAATCATTTTAATACTTTATTTAAGCAGCTGGCGCAAGCAGTTTAAAAATTATTTAGGTATCTGGATCTGATAAAATGTAATTCTGAGGATACTGTTGTAGGGCAGGGACTGGAAAACTTTTTCTATAAAGGGCCTTGATCATCAATTGCAGGTCAGGCAGTGTCTGTCACCTTGTGTCATAGTTGCACAAAACAGCTATGGTCATTATGTAAACAAAGGAATGTGGTTGTGTTCCAATAAATTTCATTAAAAAAAGAAAAGAAAAGAATACAGAGGGCAGGTCAGATTTGGTCTGTGGGCCATAATTTGTTAACTCCTATTCTAAAGGATTCATTTCCAAAGTGTGACTTCTGAACTAGCAGCATCGGTATTACCAGGGATCTTGTTAGTTATGGAAGTTTCTGGGCCCTGCTCAAGATTAGCCTCTAGTGCATCTGGAGTGTGAGAATCTCTGGTTCTAGCGTAAAGACTAATCGACATTACTCCCCCTCCAAAATATTTCCTCCCCCTCACAACTTTAGGCCTGGTACCTTATACATGAACAGAAGATGTATGAACAGGGAAGATACATTAGCCCAGACTATGCTCCATGGATATTTATTTGCTGGCCCTGGAGAATCGAGGGTATTGATTTTTCATCATAAATATGATACAGTTGGAAACAGATTAAAGGCCTTACTGGGTTTAAGAAAGGTAAACTTTTTTTAATAAAGGTAAAATTGATTAGGGCACATGCCTCCCGTGATCAATTTTAAATATTATCTATCTCCTGAAAGTTTATATCTAAAGCCACAGAACTGTCTAACAAAAAGTATTTAGTTGTTTTTAATCATAGAAACATATAGTGGTTTAATGAAAAATGATAAAATTAAAAGGTATTAAAACTGTACTGACTGCTTAAGAGTTCTATAGGTTTTTAACCTAAGAAGCCATTACAGACTCAACACCTCCTATGTTACAGTCAAGACTAGTTTGTTTCTCTGATAACGTGCCTTAGATAGGGGGTTACTTTGCTCAGATTCAGAAATAAACAGTCAGATCTTAGTTGCAGATTCCTACAGAAGTCATCCAAACCATTCTCCACTCACATAAACGTACCACCACACGAGTTAGTAGTGCCAAGGCACACAAAAGTGTGTGTGTTAGTTTGGTCTAGCAACCAGGTATGAGGACACCTCCAGGGAATTCACAGGGAAAAGTGATGGAGACTTTCTAAATATTCCTTTTTTACTTTTTAAGTCAACAGGTATTAAACTAAGAAAAAAATAACTGTAAATAAAAGAAAGTGTATGTTTCCTAAGTTCTATTTTTTTGGATTCCAAACCTAAAGTAAAGGTCAGGATGCTTACCCGGATAAATGCATTTTCTGGAGGGACTGGTTGAGGACACCCTGAATCTGATTCTAATTCAGGGAGGTCTATTTCTTTCACTTCCTCATCATCACTGATGCATGGTTGTCCACTAAAAGGGAAAAATAAACGTGTGTATAATACAATAAATATGTGTGTATATATATATATGTATATACACATTTACATGTTTGTGTATACACATATATGCATGCATATATACACATTATATATGTGTGTATATATATATGTATATAATACATTTAAAAAAGAGAGAAAACAAAGAGAAAAAGGGGTAGCAGCCGATCTAACACCTCACTGATATGTTGTGTTGGAATAGGTAAAATTCTAATCATTTCTTTACCTAGAAGTAAGAAAATAAATATCTCAACTGTCTAGTTTAGTAGCGGTGTTGGGGGAGATGCCCTGCTCTCTCCCCGTATCCATCCTTACTCGTTCTGCATTATGGAAAATGTGCAGTGCTCCACTTGCCGCCTCTCCCCCTCACAGCTTTTCCCTCCTTGCTGGGGGGCAGGGTTGTTGCATTCTCGGGTTCTTGATCTCTTGTACGTAGCATCACACGTGCTCCAGGAAGACCAGCAGCCCCAGTTCCCGTCTACAGCATCTGGAACACAGGAAGACCCATCCACCGATCATGGTGCCTCTGGGAGAATTGGGGCTTTGAAGCCAGGTCAACTTGGCTTCCTCACAGTTTAGCTGTGGGAGCCTTTGTGGAATATCATAGGGTTATTGTGAGGATTAAAAGAAATTATCTGTGCAAAGGGCCTGACATATCACCTGATTTCCCTTTCCTGTTCCCACAGCCTGAATAAAATGGCAACAACTATGAATCATTTTCAACTATCAGCAACATATCTCACACATACATATATACATAAATATATGTATACATGTGAACTTCTTCCAAATAGAATATATATAAAATTACATTTTTAAAGGTAATAGACTATATTCTTACTCCCATGACATATCCTCTTTCTAAGGAGGGTTAGAGGTATGAACATTGCTTGGTCCTGTATGAAACCTTTGGTTGTGTCTTAATTTATCCCTTGTTACAAGCCACCCTCATTCTACATTATAATGCACAAGAGGTTAACAAGAGCATCACATATTTTACTTTATAGTGTGTTTTATTATTTATTTTATGTTATAGGCATTGTGCTGTATATTTTATATATATATACACATATATAATTTTTGGGTATATAGTGGCATTATCCCCATTTTATGGATGAACAGACTGAGGCATAGAGAGGTTAGGTGACTTTCCCAAGGTCACATAGCTGGTAGGTTACAGCTGAGATTCACACCAGGACTGTTTGACCTTTGAGTCTAACTTTCTCCAGGCCTGCTTTCCTTGTGAGTTTGCATAAGGTGGAAATTGCTTATGCAGTTCTCTTATGCAGAGAAGTTTTGTTTTGTTGTTTTCATTGACCAACCTACAATACCTTTGGGAGGGGAAAGCTTCCTACCTCATAGCAAGTTACTGACACTTACTAGATTTGTAATCCGGAGAGCGCCTCTCACAGTTCTCACCGTAGGTGCCGCTCTGGCACACGCACAGACATTCAGTCCCTGAGAGCGTGGGGTGGCCGTTATTAGGGCATCGAGCACATTGGCAGGGGTCAAACTTGGCTGCATATTCTCGATAAGCTCTCATGAGGTTGTTCCGTCTTGTCACTGCACAGGGGATATTTCTTACCAGGTCTGTAATGGGAGCAAGCTAAGAGCAGATGGGAGAGAGGAGGTCCAGTCAGTCACATCTCTTTGGCATATGTTGCCATCATCGCCCAATTCCCATAGAATGAGAGGCAAGGTATGGAAAATCCCACACTTCAAAGGGATTGTTGTAGAATATGGTATATCTGTCGATTGGACTAGTGGAGAAAAGCCCTTCCCATGAGGGTGGGGGAGCTTCTTTCCCTTCTACAGTGGCTTCTGTTGTCCCTAAAACATGGCAGGTGTAAAGTATCTGGAGCTTACTTTCCCCAGAATTCTACTATGGAGGAAGCCTCACATGAGGTGTCTCTTACTTGGATTTACATCGACTTGTTTATTAAGCATCAAATGCATGCATCAAAGTACTGAGAAAAGTGACCAAGAGTTAGGCAGCTCAGGAATGCTTTGCTGAAGGCTCATCAAGTTTGACTCAAGGAGAAAAATCTGGAAAGGGTGAAGAGAGGCTTTCAGTGTTCTTTGTTTTTCCAGGGACACTACTACTGGCTTTTGATGGAACCAGATGAGAAAATGTGGAGAGACAAAATAGAGAAATGAACTTGCTGGTAGGATCAATAGAAGAATTACAATAACAAATATGGAGCTAACACAAAATCGGGGTTCATTTTTTTTAACATCTTTATTGGAGTATAATTGCTTTACGATGGTGTGTTAGTTTCTGCTTTATAACAAAGTGAATCAGCTATATGTATACATACATCCCCATATCCCCTATCCCACCCTTCTAGGTGGTCATAAAACACCGAGCTGATCTCCCTGTGCTATGTGGCTGCTTCCCACTAGCTATCTATTTTAAATTTGGTAGTGTATATATGTCCATGACACTCTCTCACTTCGTCCCAGCTTACCCTTCCCCCTCCCTGTGTCCTCAAGTCCATTCTCTTCGTCTGTGTCTTTATTCCTGTCCTGCCCCTAGGTTCTTCAGAACCATTTTTTTAAAATTCCGTATATATGCGTTAGCATATGGTATTTGTTTTTCTCTTTCTGACTTACTTCACTCTGTACGACAGACTCTATGTCCATCCACCTCACTACAAACTCAATTTCGTTTCCTTTTATGGCTGAGTAATATTCCATTGTATATGTGTGTCACATCTTCTTTATCCATTCATCTGTCGATGGACACTTAGGTTGCTTCCACGTCCTGGCTATTGTAAATAGAGCTGCAATGAACATTGTGGTACATGACTCTTTTTGAATTATGGTTTTCTCAGGGTATATGCCCAGTAGTGGGATTGCTGGGTTGTATGGTAGTTCTAGTTTTAGTTTTTTAAGGAGCCTCCATAGTGGTTGTATCAATTTACATTCCCACCAACAGTGCAAGAGGGTTCCCTTTTCTCCACACCCTCCCCAGCATTAGTTGTTTGTGGATTTTCTGATGATGCCCATTCTAACTGGTGTGAGGTGATACCTCATTGTAGTTTTGATTTGCATTTCTCTAATGATTAGAGATGTTGAGCATCCTTTCATGTGTTTGTTGGCAATCTGTGTATCTTCTTTGGAGAAATGTCTATTTAGGTCTTCCAAGGCTCATTTTAATTAACATTTTAAAACCTCAGAGGAATGACTCTCTAGTGAAGTGTATGACTCACAAGTGCCCAGATGGGCAGCTGGACCTCATTTTCCTACCATAACCTGTAGAGCTCCAAGTATCTTCATGCTACATGTAAATCATTCTGCCTTCATGATGATTGAACTCCTTTATTTTCATTTAAATGAAATGAGCAGAATAGCTCCTTAAGGAGCTTTTTAAAATGTGCTTATGTTTTAGGCAAAACTGGCTCAAAGTGGCATATGACTGATTTGTGGACAAAGTATTTCATACCTAATAAAAATCACCCTTTAATGTAATTACAACAAATATAAGACTGGTAAATTTAATCAATGGTGATAGAAACAGAAAATCAAATGGGTCTAAAGTCCCATTTACCCCACAGAGCTATAAATGAAGATTTAGCAGGGCTTATTAAATAAAGAATTGCAAGAAAAGTACAGAAATCAAATTTATTACATACATGGGGAGTAGAACACTACTCCAGGTAAGTTTAGGCATTTTCATGCACTAAACTCCCTCTTCTGGTATTTAATGTGTGCTGGGAATTCTAAATGCTGTACTACAGAATGCTTGTTTGAACAGCATAAACAAGAGATGTTTAATTTAATGTTTTTTAAAAAGGTATGTTGTGCATACACACTAAAGAAAGACATTTCTTTTATCATCTGAGAAGAAAATGGAAAAGGAATTGTGTGATGTACAGTTTGGGTTGCCAGAGAACTGCCTTAGCTCTTACCCATAATGCTTTTCAATCTTACCTTAAAGTCAATCACAGTAGGATTTTCCTTCAGTGATTCTAACCACTCAGAAAATGTCTTCTCTTCTGGACCAGAACTCCCTTTCTCCCACGCCAAAGCTGCTGCATACTCACTCCTCCCTCCTTGAACCAGGGATATGGATTTCTCTGATCCCTGAATAAATGAACCTGCAAGGTATTTCAAGAAAATTACTCGTTTAATTTTATTGCAAATTCAAACTTGAAAGTAAAGCCTATTTGCACAGGAGAAAGAAGCAGATGGCAGAGTCATGTAGCTCAATTAAGTAAACTAAGTGAAAAGCAAGAGAACACGTCTCTTGTCCCTATAGGGAGTTTAATAATAGAAATGATAATAATAGTGCCAACAGCTACCATTTATTAAGCAACACATGTATGCCAGGCACTCTGCACTCATTATTAATGTAATTCTCTTAACAACCCAGAGCAGTAGGTGTTACAAACATGGACATTGAAGCCAGAAGTAATTTGGCCTGGAACACATGGATACTAAGGGGGCGGAGTGGGGCTGGGATGCAGATGTAGCCCAAGGCCTGAGGACTCTGTCTCCTGCTCTTTGATGCCAAGCCTCCCACTTTTGACTTATATGGGCATATGTCTTGGGCCCCCAGAATAACGTAAACCACATGGTTTCTGGTACCCAATCAGTTGACTGCCATGCCATAACTGACTACAATTACAGAAAAATGTTGATAGAATACCTTTAAGCTTAAAGACATGAGTAAAAGTACAACTAACCAAAAAAAAAAAACAATTAAATCTCAAGTTAAAAGTTGGCACAATGTTGCTTTAGAGGTACTGGCGTTTACTCTGTACAGCACAGATCTTTCATATAAAATTTCAAAACTATTCCTCTTAACTAATGGTGTCTTTAATATGGGTAGGAACTGAGTAATAAGAAATTATAGTGAGAAATAAAATCAAATGGGAAAGAGGCTAGTGATATGGGTAATAGTTAATGGCATTAATCTGGTGTCTGTTCTGGAGTGACAGTAAGGATCAGCTATGCCCCCAACTGTTTAGAAATTCTACAGTAAGAGAATCTAGGATGATTAGACCAATGGGTGAAATACTCTCTCTATGAAAAAAGTATGGTCCTTTTCAAAGTGAGCTGCTTAAGAGAGGTATAAGAAGAAATTTTTAGAGTTTTTTTGCATTTAATTTTCAAATAAAATAAGGGAGAAATTATTATTTGCCAATATATCATATACCTATTGACAGTGACTCTGATATGCAGATTGATATATGTCATAAATGGATTGACACTGGTAAGAGCTATATATGCTAAGAATGGGACCCTGAAGAAAGAACTAGTTAAGTCTATTTACTATTCTATTAGCTACTTTGAACAGAATGCTTACAAGTGAATAAATTGATTAAAAGGATTCCAGAAAGAAAATGCAGACTGAAGATGATACCAACAGTGCAAACATAAGGAAAACAACTAATAGAAGGAAGAGCAGACACTTCTATTTCTTCCACAAGCTTCTCATCAATCACAACATGAGTTTGACAGCAAGCCACTCTCAAAACATATCAAAAATTTTAAGGAATTTTATGAAGTATTATCATTATGATATGAGCAAGACAAGGAAAATTCCGTTTATTTCATATAGATTATCTTTTGATATTTTCTATTTTGCACACGTGTATATATTTTTGTCCATAATGTATTTTTAGAAATAATATATTTATAAACATTTGTTAGTAAGTATACATATATTAGGGATATAGCCTCAAAAAAATTTAATGGTACCATTACAGATTATAAAAATTTGGAGTCAAATGATTTAATCAAAGTAGCTCAGAGTTAGAAATAGACAAATCAAAGCTCTTTCTTAAATTTTTATTTCTTTTATACAGCAGGTTTTTATAAGTTACCTATTTTATACATATTAGTGTATATATGTCAATCCTAATTTCCCAATTCATCCCCCCCCACCCCCCAGCGCTTTCCCCCCTTGGTGTCCATACGTATGTTCTCTACATCTGTGTCTCTATTTCTGCCTTAGAGACTGGTTCATCTGTACCATTTGTCTAGATTCCATATATATGCATTAATATACGATATTTGTTTTTCTCTTTCTGACTTACTTCACTCTCTATTACAGTCTCTATGTCCATTCACATCTCTGCAAAAGCCCCAATTTTGTTCCTTTTTATGGCTGAGTAATATTCCATTGTATATGTACCACTTCTTTATCCATTCGTCTGTCGATGGGCATTTAGGTTGCTTCCATGACCTGGCTATTGTAACCAGTGCTGCAGTGAACATTAGGGTGCCTGTGTATTTTTGAATTAGGGTTTTCTCTGGGTATATTCCCAGTAGAGGGATTGCTGGGTCATATGGTAATCCTATTTTCAGCTTTTTAAGGAACCTCCATACTGTTCTCCATAGTGGCTGTATCAATTTACATTCCCACCAACAGTGCAAAAGTGTTCCGTTTTCTCCACACCCTCTCCAGCATTTGTTTGTACATTTGCTGACGATGCCCATTCTAACTGGTGTGAGGTGATACCTTTTTGTAGTTTTGATTTGCATTTCTCTACTAATTTGTGATGTTGAGCATCTTTTCATGTGCTTCTTGGCCAACTGTATGTCTTCTTTGGAGAAATGTCTATTTAGGTCTTCTGCCCATTTTTAAATTTTTTTTTTTTAATATTGAGCTGCATGAGCTGTTTATATATTTTGGAGATGAATCCTTTGTCTGTTGATTCGTTTGCAAATATTTTCTCCTATTATGAGGGTTATCTTTTCATCTTGTTTGTAGTATCCTTTGCTGTGCCAAAGCTTTTAAGTTTCATTAGGTTCCATTTGTTTATTTTTGTTTTTATTTCCATTACTCTAGGAGGTGGGTCACAAAAGATCTTGCTGTGATTTATGTCAAAGAGTGTTCTTCCTATGATTTCCTCTAAGAGTTTTATACTTTCTGGTCTTACATTTAGGTCTCTAATCCATTTTGAGTTTACTTTTGTGTATGGTGTTAGGGAGTGTTCTAATTTCATTCTTTTACATGTAGCTGTCCAGTTTTCTCAGCACCAATTATCGAAGAGGCTGTCTTTTCTCCATTGTATATCCTTGCCTCCTTTGTCACAGGTTAGTTGACCAAAGGTGTGGGGGTTTATCTCTGGGCTTCCTATCCTTTTCCATTGATCTATATTTCTGTTTTTGTACCAGTACCATACTGTCTTGATTACTGTAGTTTTGTAGTATTGTCTGAAGTCAGGGAGTCTGATTCCCTCCAGCTCCATTTTTCCCCCTCAAGATTGCTGTGGCTATTCGGGGTCTTTTGTGTTTTCATACAAATTTTAAGATTTTTTTGTTCTAGTTCTGTAAAAAATGCCATTGGTAATTTGATAGGGATTGCATTGAATCTGTAGATTGCTTTGGATAGTATAGTCATTTTTACAATATTGATTCTTCCAGTCTAAGGACATGGTATATCTCTCCATCTCTTTGTCTCATCTTTGATTTCTTTCATTAGTGTCTTATAGTTGTCTGAGTACAGGCCTTTTGTTTCCTTAAGTGGATTTATTCCTAGGTTTTTTATTCTTTTTGATGCAGTGGTGAATGGGATTGTTTCCTTAATTTCTCTTTCTGATCTTGCATTGTTAATGTATAGGAATGCAAGAGATTTCTGTGCATTAATTTTGTGTCCTGCAACTTTACCAAATTCATTGATTAGCTCTAGTAGTTTTCTAGTGGCATCATTTGGATTATCAATGTATAGTATGATGTCATCTGCAAACAGTGACAGTTTTACTTCTTTTCCAATTTGTATTACTTTTATTTCTTTTTTTTCTCTGATTGCCGTGGCTAGGACTTCCAAACCTATGTTGAATAATAGTGGCAAGAGTGGACATCCTTGTCTTGTTCCTGATCTTAGAGGAAATGCTTTCAGTTTTTCACCCTTGAGAATGATGTTTGCTGTGTGTTTGTCATATATGGCCTTTATTATGTTGAGGTAGTTTCCCTCTATGCCCAGCTTTTGGAGAGTTTTTATCATAAATGGGTGTTGAATTTTGTCAAAAGTTTTTTTTGCGTCTACTGAGATGATCATATGGTTTTTATTCTTCAATTTGTTAACATGGTGTATCACATTGATTGATCTGCATATATTGAAGAATCCATGCATCCCTCGGATAAATTCCATTTGATCATGGTCTATGATCCTTTTAATGTATTGTTGGATTCTGTTTGCTAGTATTTTGCTGAGGATTTTTGCATCTATATTCATCAGTGGTATTGGTCTGTAATTTTCTTTTTTTGTAGTATCTTTGTCTGGTCTTGGTATCAGGGTGATGGTGGCCTCGTAGAGTGAGTTTGGGAGTGTTCCTTCCTCTGCAATTGTTTGGAAGCGTTTGAGAAGGATGGGTGTTAGCTCTTCTCTAAATATTTGATAGAATTCACCTGTGAAGTCATCTGGTCCTGGACTTTTTTTGTTGCAAGGTTTTTAATCACAGTTTCAATTTCATTCTTTGTGATTAGTCTGTTCATATTTTCTATTTCTTGCTGGTTCAGTCTTGGAAAGTTATACTTTTCTAAGAATTTGTCCATTTCTTCCAGGCTGTCCTCTTTATTGTCATAGAGTTGCTTGTAGTAGTCTCTTAAGATGCTTTGTATTTCTGCCATGTCCATTATAACTTCTCCGTTTTCATTTCTAATTTTATTGATTTGAGTACTCTCCCTCTTTTTCTTGATGAGTCTGGCTAAAGGTTTATCAATTTAGTTTATCCTTTCAAAGAACCAGCTTTTAGTTTTATTGATCTTTGGTATTGTTTTCTTTGTTTCTATTTCATTTATTTCTGCTCTGATCTATATGATTTCTTTCCTTCTGCTAACTTTGGGGTTTTTTTGTTCTTCTTTCTCTGGTTCCTTTTGGTGTAACGTTAGATTGTTTATTTGAGATTTTTCTTGTTTCTTGAAGTAGGCTTGTATAGCTATAAACTTCCCTCTTAGAACTGCTTTTGCTGCATCCCATAGGTTTTGGATCATCATGTTTACATTGTCATTTGTCTCTAGGTATTTTTTTATTTCCTCTTTGATTTCTTCAGTGATCTCTTTGTTATTTAGTAGCATACTGTTTAGCCTCCGTGTGTTTGTGTTTTTTATGTTTTTTTCTCTGTAATTGATGTCTAATCTCATAGTGTTGTGGTCAGAAAAGATGCCTGATATGATTTCAATTTTCTTAAATTTACTGAGGCTTGATTTGTGACCCAAGATGTGATCTATCCTGGAGAATGTTCCATATGCACTTGAAAAGAAAATGTAATCTGCTGTTTTTGGGTGGAATGTCCTATAAATATCAATTGAATCTACCTGGTGTATTGTGTCATTTAAAGCTTGTGTGTCCTTATTAACTTTCTGTTTGGATGATCTGTCCATTGGTGTAAGTGAGGTGTTAAAGTTCTCCACTATTATTGTGTTACTGTTGGTTTCCTCTTTTATAGCTGTTAGCATTTACCTTATGTATTGAGGTGCTCCTATGTTGGGTGTATATTTATTTATAATTGTTATATCGTCTTCTTAGATTGATCCCTTAATCATTACATAGTGTCCTTCCTTCTTGTAACATTCTTTATTATAAAGTCTATTTTATCTGATATGAGTATTGCTACTCCAGCTTTCTTCTGATTTCTGTTTGCATGGAATATCTTTTTCCATCCCCTCACTTTCAGTCTGTATGTGTCCCTAGGTCTGAAGTGGGTCTCCTGTAGACAGCATATATATGGGTCTTGTTTTTGTATCCATTTAGCAAGCCTGTGTCTTTTGGTTGGAGCATTTAATCCATTCACGTTTAAGGTAATTATTGATATATATTTTCCTATTACCATTTTCTTAATTTTTTTGGGTTTGTTTTTGTAGGTCCTTTTCTTCTCTGTGTTTCCCACTTAGAGAATTCCTTTAGCATTTGTTGTAGAGCTGGTTTGGTGTTGCTGAATTCTCTTAGCTTTTGCTTGTCTGTAAAGCTTTTGATTTCTCCATCGAATCTGAATGAGATCCTTGCTGGGTAGAGTAAACTTGGTTGTAGGTTCTTTCCTTTCATCACTTTAAGTATATCATGGCAGGTGGATTCTTAACCACTGTGCCACCAGGGAAGCCCCTGCCCTTTCATTTTGTCTATCTTTCTGTCCATGTAGTTTTTGTTCCACAGGCTGCAGGATTGTTGTTCTTCTTGCTTCTGCTGTCTGTCTTCTGTTGAATGAGGCTATCTCAGAGGCTTGTGCAAGCTTCCTAATGGGAGGCACTGGTGGTGGGTAGAGCTGGCTGTTGCTCTGGTGGGCATAGCTCAGTAAAACTTTAATCCACTTGTCTGCTGATGGGTGGAGCTGAGTTCCCTCCCTGTTGGTTGCTTGGCCTGAGGCAACCAAGCACTGGAGCCTAGAGGCTCTTTGGTGGGGCTAATCTGGGAGGACTCCCACCAAGGAGTACTTCCCAGAACTTCCACCGCCTGTGTCCTTGTCCCCATGGTGAGCCATAGCTGCCCCCCACCTCTGCAGGAGACCCTCCAAGACTAGCAAGTAGGTCTGGTTCAGTCTCCTGTGGGGTCACTTCTCCTTCCCCCTGTGTCCTGATGTGCACACTACTTTGTGTGTGTCTTCCAAGAGTGGAGTCTCTGTTTCTCCTAGTCCTGTTGAAGTGCTGCAATCAAATCCCGCTAGCCTTCAAAGTCTGATTCTCTGGAAATTCCTCCTCCTGTTGCCAGACCCCCAGGTTGGGAAGCCTGACATGGGGCTCAGAACCTTCACTCTAGTGGGTGGACTTCTGTGGTATAATTGTTCTCCAGTTTGTGAGTCACCCACCTAGCAGTTATGGGATTTGATTGTATTGTGATTGCGCCCCTCTTACTGTTTCATTGTGGCTTCTCCTTTGAGTTTGGATGTGGGGTATCTTTTTTGGTGAGTTCCAGTGTCTTCCTATCAATGATTTTTCACAGTTAGTTTTGATTCCTGTGCTCTCGCAAGAGGGAGTGAGCACACATCCTTCTACTCTGCCATCTTGAACCAGTCCATCCAAATCTATGTTCTTAAGTGTGCTTTGCTTTTAGAAAACAACATAAATGTGTCTCTTTTTTGGGCAAATTGTCATTGTGATTAATAAGCATTAGTTGAGAATCTGCTATAAGCCAGGCACTAAAAACTTGGGTTGGGGAGTTGACACAATTTAGGAATATTAGCAATGTGTCAGCTGGGCAGGATTGATAGTTGATTAACCAGTTTGGAGACTATTGCAGTAGTCTCTGATTTTGCAGTGTCCCTACAAGCTGAAAACTAGAATTCATATTTGACATTTTCTCATCTCTATGTTGGATGGATTTTATAGTCGAGTAGTTTTTTTTCAGTAAGTATTCAAGAATGAATATCACCAGAATTCTCTCATGTTTTGAGACATCTTTCTGTTACCTCTACATATGAACACATTTTCTTTTCTCTTTTAGAAATTTGTGGACATTCCTCTATCATCTTGTAGTTTTGCATTTTGTCAAGAAGAAGTCTGACGCCAGCCAGATTTTGTTGTTATTCTGTAGGGAACTTGTTCTTTCAGCTAGGATACTTGAATTCATTTTAAAAATGTTTGTATTTAGTTAATTAACTAGAATTTGTCTTGAAATTGTATATTTGAACAATATTTCTGATACAAATAATGAAGACAAATTTCTTCCTTTATTTCAGGGGCTTTATATAT